>NC_059286.1:11396139-11451139 GCF_017591435.1 Portunus trituberculatus
TGTAGGTTTAGACCATTTTATTGACATTAGAAAGAGTCTATGGAGGTTGGAAGATTAATGGCCACAGTCTTCACTACTTTAATCCCCCGCATGAGTTTCTGAAGCTGTAAAAAAAAAAAAAAATCACTAAATAGCAAGCAGAGTGAATATGGAAACGCGTCATGGTAGTGAAGGGGTTTTAAAAAAGAATAATGTCATACCATTTTCATATTCCTGTAACAAAATGAAAGGCACACAGATCCACATACTTTTCCTCGGAGCACCAAGGGACTAAACCAAGACGGTGGAAGGAAGAGGTGAAGTTCGGTGGTATCCCTTTCAAGTCACAAGTTTCCTCCCTCCTCACTTTGCATTCCTTTGTCTGTTGTTCTCCTACACTCCCACACTCTATCCTTCTCTCCATTGGGGCTTTTCTCTTTCTCCTCTGTTCTCTCCTCCAGTTTTGCCTTTTGGTGATTCGTGTGTTGTTCTTACGATTTATATACGTAGGTCTTGTACATTGATTATTGCCTCACTCCCCTTCTCTGCTGCGCCGGGAAGGGAAGGCTTGGCGGACTGGTGTTGGTGTTTCTCTATAAGCGTCTGATCAGCAGTGGGTATTATTCCGTGTCTTTGTGGGAGTTGTGGATGTTTATGTGTGTTTTTGTCTGTTTTGTCTCTCTCTCTCTCTCTCTCTCTCTCTCTCTCTCTCTCTCTCTCTCTCTCTCTCTCTCTCTCTCTCTCTCTCTCTCTCTCTCTCTCTCTCTCTCTCTCTCTCTCTCTCTCTCTCTCTCTCTCTCTCTCTCTCTATTTCAAGTAAAGAATATCGTAACATGTTTGAAGCGCAATTCCTGAGTTTCTATTTTTTTTACTTTCCCTTTTTTTCCCTTAGCCAGCTACCTCTCACCCAGAAAAATAAACAGTTAAACAAATAAGACACATTGAAATAATAATGGATGAATAAATAAACAAAGAAGACTTATAAGAAAATCGTTGCTGTGTTTTTAATCTATTTAGTATTGGGACACATTTTTACCAAGTGTTTTGGATGTGATTAGACTATTTAATTCACATTAGGAAGGATTTATGGAGGTGAGAAGATAAATGGCCACAGTCTTCATTATTTTAATCCCAACATAAGTTTCTGAAGGTGTATAAAATCACCAAATAGTAAGCAGAATGAATATAAAAACACGTCCTAGTACTGAAGAGGTTAAGTATGCATACAGCTTCACCCCGTCAAAGTACAGATGCAAGGAAGAGGTTAAAAGAAAGAAGAGCATGTGGAGACGAAGAAAAGATAGAAATATGAGAAGAAAAACACTAGTCGCGCAAACACACGCACGCACGAACTTGTGGGGAGAATATAATCAATCATTCACATTTTTATTTTATTTGTATAGTGAAGATTGGCGAATTTGAAACCAAGTAACACAGAGGAACGAAACATTTTGGTATTATTTTCTACTGTTATTCTTTATCTGTGTGTGTGTGTGTGTGTGTGTGTGTGTGTGTGTGTGTGTGTGTGTGTGTGTGTTTTTCTTCTTAAATTAGAGTAAAATCCTGCGTAGCTTTCACTTGATTATAGTTATTTTGTTTTTTTCTTGGTGCAGATCGATATTATATTATTATTTCTGTATCTTGAAGTGTCTGGTTGCATTTAATTTCTAGGAAGGACATATAGTGTGTGTGTGTGTGTGTGTGTGTGTGTGTGTGTGTGTGTGTGTGTGTGTGTGTGTGTGTGTGTGTGTGTGTCATCACTTGACATTTTCTCTTCCTTCTTGTATCTTTCACCTTTTTCGTCTTGCCTGGTAATTAATGGAGTTTATCATTCATTATCTATTTCACTGTTTCTTTGTCTTTCTTCCTCGTCTCTCTCTCTCTCTCTCTCTCTCTCTCTCTCTCTCTCTCTCTCTCTCTCTCTCTCTCTCTCTCTCTCTCTCTCTCTCTCTCTCTCTCTCTCTCTCTTGTCCTCGCTCACTTAAACATTTCAACATTTCCCTCTGCTTCTCCTTTATCATTCCCGTCTCTCACTTCCCTTTCAATTTGTCATTTCCTGTTTTTTACTCGTCCGTGTTCGTGTCTCATCTTTGTATTCGCTCTTCTTCTTATTTATATTATTATCTTTATCAGTCTTTCCCTCCCTCCTCCCTTCTTTCCTTCTCTGTCTCTCCTTCATGATCTTCTTTCTTCTTCATTGTCTTATTTCTTCTTCATTATCTTCGTCTTCTTTTTCATTATCTTCTTTCTTCTTCTTCATTATCTTCTTCTTCCATCATCCATCCTTCATCATCATCTTCTTTCTTCTTATTCCTACTTTCTTCTTTGTTCTTTCTTTTTTCTTTATCATCATCTTCATCATCTTCATTTTTTCTTCCCCCTCCTCCTCCTCCTCCTCCTCCTCCTCCTCCTCCTCCTCCTCCTCTCCCTCCCACAGGAATTAAGTTTGAGGGATCCTGCCCCGATCTCCTTGCCAAGTCCTTTCTGGAAACAATTATCGTTTCCCCTCCGACCTCGTTTCGTTTTCTTTCGCGGGTCTTAAGGGAGAGGGCCAAAAAATAAGGAATATAATCCAATTTGATTCCTTGAAAATATATAGAAGGTATTTGTTTCGTCCTTCTATTGTTTTTTTTTTTTCTTTTTCTTTTTCTTTTTTCTGATTTAATATTTTTTTATTTCTTTATTTTATGTTGGTGTATTTTTGTAGTTTTTTCTTATATTTTTTTTTAATTGTTTTTTTGTTTTAATTTGTATTTTTTTCTGATTATTTTTTTCTATTTTTTCTGATTTAATTTTTTTTTTTTTTGTTTTATTTTGCTATATTTTTCCTTTTGTTTTTCTTATTTATTTTTTTCTATTTATTTCTTTTAGTTTTCTGATTTAAATGTTTTTTTTTATATTTCTTTTTATTTTAGTATATTTTTCTGAGCTTTTTTCTTTTCTTTTTCTTTGTGGGGAATGGAAATGTAATGCCTCTGAAAATATTGTCTTAGTTTTTTTTTTTTTAATAGTATGTGGAGTGATATTGTTTGTTTCTCATTCTTCTTTTTTTTCCCTATTTTCATTATTTCTTGACTTTCTTCCTATTTTCCTGTTGATTTCTTGACCCAGTTCATTTATTATCTTCATATTCCTTTTTTTCATGTTTTCTTGTATCATCTTTATCATAACCTATTCTATCTTCTTCACTATCTGCTTCCCTTTCCACTAATCATATCAGCTGACCTATTTATTTTTCTTCAGTTTCTTCTTCCCTGCTTCTTCCTTTTTCTTTCTGATTTATTTGTTCCAAGTTCATTATTTTTTCCCTTTATTCTTCTCTTCTGTTGTCTATTTTTTCGCATCACCATTATCACCACCACTATATTTTTCTTCACTTTCTTCTTCTTCCTGCTATCCTTTTCATTCTCCTTTTCCTTTCTGATCTATCTGTTCATTATGTTTCCCTCTTATTCCTCTTTTCTATGTTTTTCTTCACTCTCACCTTTATGCTTCTTTCTTATTTTCAGCATTACTGTCGCAAATATGAGTCTTAGTTTTCCTTCATATTAATGAATGAACTAGATTAATTTTGCGGAAGGTAATCGTGAAAGTGTTGTAAATAGAAAGAGGGAATCACTCCTCCCGCTCCTCCTCCTTCTTGTCCGAATAATTAAACATGATATTATTATTATGATTATTTTGTATCTTTCTTCTTCCAGACAGATAAGTAGAGTTCAACGTAGGGTGAATAATAGAATCTCCTTTCATCCTTTCCTGTGAAAATTCCATGTCAGTTTTTCCACTCTGCATGGTACTTTTCCAAACTATTTTCCATGCCAGCGGTGGATGGAGGGAGTGGTGGGTAGGGAGGAGCCTTCTCCTGTACTGCCCTGTCTCTCTTATCTGTAGCTAGTTAGTAGTTGTTACCAAAAAGCGTCGAAATGACCAAGAGGTCTGTTGCTGTTTGGCTCTCCTTTGTATTCCTTCTCCTCTTCCTCCTCCACCTCCTCCTCCTCCTCCTCCTCCTCCTCCTCCTCCTCCTCCTCCTCCTCCTCCTCCTCTTTCTCTACTCTTCTCGTAAACTGGTCACTTCTTTTCCCATTATATTCTTACATCACCACTAATACCACCACCACCACCCCCAAGACTGAACGAGAGAAAGGAACCATCCAGCCTTCACTCATCTGTAGAAATTACGAGCCATTGTGAAGCTCAGGGTCGCTGTTGAAGGGAGTAAGCCAGTAATGCGCCTGGCTGCCCCTAACACTGCTCCACGAGGCAATACACTGAGTCTGCCTCGTCTGCTTGGTGTCTCTCGCCGCCCACCGCCTGTTTCGCCGCCCGCTTAGTATTATTGTGTGGCTCCTCAGCTCCTCATTGGGTAAGTACGTGTTTTTCTTTTGATCTTGTTTGTATTGGAAAGTTTTATATTCTTTGTGGTGGTTTTTAAGTGTTTTTTTTTTAAGGGATATTGTTTTTATTGATCTATTTTGTCATTATCTATTTGTTTATCCTTCGTCTATCTATTTTGTAATTATTATTTATTTATTTTTGTTTAGAATGTCAAGTTTGTTTTTTTCTTTCATTCTTTTTATCTATTTTGTTATCCTTATCTATTTGTTTTAGTGTTTTCGATTTTGGTGTGGCAAGTTTCAATGTTTTTTTTTTTATCATTTCATATCTATTTTGTTATCGTTTTTTTTTTATTTACTTATCATTTTCACTTTTGGAATGACAAGTTTGAGTGTTTGTTTATCCTATTTATCTATTTTGTTACCATTATTTATTTTTCCTATCATTTTCGGCTTTAGAATGGCAAGTTTGAGTATTTTCCCAACTTTTCCTTCCCTAATGACCGTCTCTTTTGAAGTATACGTATCTAAATAGAGTAAAGGTTTGGTCAAGTGAGGTCTGGCGAGGCGAGGAGGGTTGGGACAGATGAGACAAGGTGACAAAATGAGGTGAGGATAGCCAAGGTAAGGATAGGTCACAAGGAACACTCATAAGGTTACTGAACTACACCACACCAGATACAGTTAAGTGAGATGAGGTCGGACGAGGTAAGGATAGGTGAGGTGAGGTTAGAAATGATATACTGGTGTCTACGCTGTAACTAGACTAATACAGGTGATCTAAGGTGAAGTGGAGTGAGGTGAGGTCAGATATGGTAAGGACAGGTTAGGTTAGGTGAGGTTAGGTGAAGTTAGGAGTAATATTCTCACTTTTTGTTGGTGTCGAGGCCCCAAATAGACTAAGATAGGTGAATTTTGGTGAATTGAAGTGAGCTGAGGTTTAGACGAGGTAAGGACAGGCCAGGTAAGGTAAGGTGAGGTGAGGTGAGGTGAAGTTACAAACAATATACTTACGAGGGTTGGTGTCTAGGCCGTAACAAGATCAAGACAGGTGAACTAAGGTGAAGTGAAGTGAGGTGAGGTCAGACGAGATAGAGACAGATGATGTTACGAAAAATATACTCGCGATGGTTGGTGTCTAGGCCGCAAATAGACTAGGAGAGGTGTTAAGGTGAAATGAAGTGAGGTCAGGTCAGACGAGATAGAGACGGGTAAGGTCAGGTGAGGTTGCGAGAAATGTACTCACGGGGGTTGGTGTCTAGGCCGCAGATGGAGTCCTCCACTATCATATGGAGAGGATCGAGGCCCTGGCCGCCCCCGATCTGAACGAAGTCCTGCGCGCCCCTCTTGTGGCACTGAAAGAGAGACAGGAAAAAGACCCGTATTCAGAAACGCTTTGCTCTCTCACCATGACTATTTCCAAAGGCCGTAGAGACATATACCGGGTTTCTCAAGGATATTTCTCCTTTTAACCCCTTCAGTACAATAACGCGTTTCTATATTCATTCTGCTTACTATTTGGTGATTTTATACAGCTTCAAAAACTTATGTGGGAGATTAAAATAGTGAAGACTGTGGCCATTAATCTTCTGCCCTCCATAAACCCTTCTTAATGTCAATAAAATGGTCTAATCGTACACAAATCTCACGGTAAAAATGTGTCTCAGTACTGAAGGGAGTAATAACGTAGAAATGCTGTTAATCTGTCTCCAAAACCGTAAAAAAAAAACATCCTTAAAAACCCGTGTAACTTCAACTATAGCCGTTTGAAATAGTGGAGGTGGTGTGGAGGAGTGCTTCAGAATACTGGGCGGAGGAGGAGGAATAAAGCAAGGGGGAGGAAGTAAGAGGATGAGGATAACGGCAGAGGCTGTGTAGAGGAGGATTGAGGGAGAAAAGTAACGAAAGGAGAAGCGGCAAGGGGAAAAAAAGGAGAGAAAAGAAGAAGCAAGGAGAGGAAAGGATGAAAGGGACGCAGGAAGGAGGAAGAAAGACGGAGGTGGAAGCTCGAGGGAGGATTAGGGTGGAGGAGGAGAAAAGTGTGAAGGTGGAAGAGTGAGGATAAAAGTGGAGAGGGAGAGCAGTGGAAGATAAATGAGGTGGAAGTGTGTGGTTAGGGAAGGAAAAGTGCTTGACGAGGAGGACCAAGAGGAAAAGGAGGAAAAAGGAGGAAAAAATGAAAGAAAAAGAAAATAAGGAGATAGTGGAAATGTAACAATAATAATAATGATGATAATAATAATAATAATATAATAATAATAATAATAATAATAATAACAATACTTCAATACAAGTTCACAAAAAGAGAGAGAAGAAATACAAATGTTTGAATCCGGCAAAACTTTGACATTCCTATAGACAAGTTTGTAAAGTCTCTCTCTCTCTCTCTCTCTCTCTCTCTCTCTCTCTCTCTCTCTCTCTCTCTCTCTCTCTCTCTCTCTCACTTACCCTTTTCTTTTTTTACAATAGTTATTGCTATAAAACTTTTGATAATATTTCGTCGTTTTCTTTCAGTTTCTTATCACGTCTCTCTCTCTCTCTCTCTCTCTCTCTCTCTCTCTCTCTCTCTCTCTCTCTCTCTCTCTCTCTCTCTCTCTCTCTCTCTCTCTCTCTCTCTCTCTCTCTCTCTCTCTCTCTCTCACACACACACACACACACACACACACACACACACACACACACACACACACACACACACACACACACACAGCATTCCTTCTCACCACCCAACCAAACTAAATCAAACCATCTCATTCAAAACTCCCTCTCTCTCTCTCTCTCTCTCTCTCTCTCTCTCTCTCTCTCTCTCTTACCCTGCTGAGTACCCCCGTCTCGATGGCTCTGTTTGGCACGCTACCCACGACTCCCACCGCGAGCTGTACCAAGTTCACGGTGGCGGGGAATATTGTAGTCACGGAACAGTTCTGGCGGCGTCCGTGGTTTCTTAGAGTGTAGATTCCTGAGACGTCATCCACCAAGATGTTACAGGCTAGGGAGAGAGAGAGGAGAGGTTGTGGGTTAGTTGTGTAAAGAGAGTAAGGGGGGGTGGTTATGCTGGTTAGGTTATGGATTAGTTGTAGAGAGAGAGAGAGAGAGAGAGAGAGAGAAAGGGGTTATAGGAATGTAAGGTGTAGGAGTGAGAGGTAGATAGATGAATAAATAGATAGGTACATAGATAGATAGATAGATAGATAGTGATTGATTGATTGTCGTGGTAATAAGATATTCGTAATAACACTGACCAACAGTATTAATGAAGCCAATTGTACCTAACCAAACTTAAGCTAACTCTATTAATGAACACATTCTTACATAACCTAACCTAACCTTACTGATAGACTAATTATACCTAACCTAACCTATTCATGAGCGCACTGTTACCACTCTAGCTCCTAAGAAACTGTTACTACTCTCTAAAACTGTTACCACTCTCTAAAAAACTGTTACCACACTCCTAAACTGTTACCACTCTCTCTAAAAAAAACTGTTACCACTCTCTCCTAAAATGTTACCACTCTCTCTAAAAAACTGTTACCACTCTTTTAAACTGTTACCACTCTCTAAAGTTATTACCACTCTCTAAAACTGTTACCACTCTCTAAAACTGTTACCACTCTCTCTAAACTGTTACCACTCTCTCTAAAACTGTTACCACTCTCTAAAAACTGTTACCACTCTCTCTAAAACTGTTACCATTCTTTAAAACTCTTACCAATCTCCTAAAACTTCCTAAAACCTTCTTTAAAATTTCGGGACAAATGACACTCACGAACGAAGCCAAACACGAGAGACACAGTGACAGAGAGCACTTTTAAAATACCACTGCCGTTAAAAGCAAGCGATGGATGAGAGGCAAAATACAACACGAGCCTTGGTGACAGAAATACAGCAGCATAAAAAGTGGAAATTGAACTACGTATCATCATATTTCTCGTCACTCTTCCTCTCTCTCTCTCGCTCTCTGTGTGTCCAGTTTTCCTTTCGCTTTCCACGTGTCGCTCTAGCAATTCGTTTCGTGTCCAGCACATGCGCATTAAAGAAAACGTTAATATGAGCGTGAAATGAAAGAAAACTGAAGAAAATTGAGATGCTGATGTAGAAAGAAGCAGGGAAGTAATGGAAGGGGGTGGAGATGCGTGGGAAGGAGTAAAGAGGAGAATGGAAGAGAAAGAGAGAGAGGATAAGAAAAAATGAATGTAAAAAACTCCAAATGGAAGGAGGATTGCTAAGAAGGGAGGAAAGAAGACAAGAGGACATAAAGAAGTATTTTTCCTCGTAAGATGAATGTTTAATGAAGACATCAGGTTGGAGAAGAAATTAAGAAAAAGCAAAGAAAAATATACAGGAAATTTCTAAATGAGATGTGTGATATCTGATGAGAGAAAAAGATACTTGTTTTTTTCACCTTCTGTGTGTAAGAAAATATTGAAGAAAAAGATAAAAAGTAATGATTAAATAAAACGAGGAATGAGTTGATACGAAAAGAGAGAGAGAAAAAAAAACATACGATTTTTACACGTTTCTCTGTTCATTACTTTCTTTCCCATTCTCTCTTTCTCTTCTTTCTTTGTCCTCTTATTCTTTTCGCCCTACTTCTGTCATTCTCTTTTACATTGTACCTATCTCATCTCTCCTTTCTTTGCTTCTCTCTGTCATTCTATTCTATTAAAAGTATTCCATTTTCCATTCTTTCTTTCTATTCTATTAAACATATTCCATTTTCTTTTCTATTATTGGTATAACATTTTATCTTCCCTGTCTAGTTTCCCAATCTATCTTCGCCTCCCGACCAGCGATTCAGGCAACGGGAGGGAAAGAAGCGAACAATGAATGCAAATAGAGAATGAAAAATAGAAGAGGAAATGAGGCAGGAAAAAAAAAGAGAATAAAAAATGGACAGCTATTCCGCGTTTATTCTGGCTGACAGCGAGGCAAAGGAGGAGGAGGAGGAGGAGGAGGAGGAAGAGGAGGAGGAGGAGGAGGAGGAGGAATAGTGGTGATGATAGTGGTAATGCTGATATTAGTAAGATGAAGAAGCAAATATGAAAGAAATAAAAGGAAAAATTATAAAACTCACACACACATACACACACATCACCACCACCACCACCACCACCTGTTGCTATTACAAGAGGTGTTGTCGATGTAAGCCAAACAACACTTCATCACCGTGGCTGCAACACCTCCACCTGCCTTAATCTGGTGCTTTATGTGATGTGTGTGTGTGTGGTGACTTACTTGACTGAGTGAAGGTGGTGATGGTAGTGAGTGAATAGATGGTGATGAGAAAGTAATACGATGTGATGTATACTTGTAGCGGTGTTAGCAGTGGTGATGAGTCCCATTGGTGACAGGGACAGTTAATGGTGATGATTAGTAGTGGTGATGGTGGTGGTGAGAGGAAATAATGAGACAATGAATGATGGGTAATAATAGTGATGGTGGTGGTGATGACAGTGATGATGAAGTTAAAGTGTAACAAAATGGTGATGTTTGACTGCGGTGAAGGAAATGATGATAGTAAGAGGAATAATAATGATAAAATGATAGTGATGATGAGATGATGATGATGATGGGAATAAATAGTGAAAAAAATAGCAAAAAAAGAATAATGAGAATGCTGATGGAAAAGAATAATGATAACAGAATAAAGAGTAAATGTAGAATAGTGATGATGATGAAGATAGCGTGTGATGATAAAGATGACAATAGTGATGGAAATAGATGAGAGACAAGAGACACTGACGAGATGGCGATACACTTAATGACAGTGATATAATTAATAGCAGAAATGGTGATGAATGGTGACAGGAACAATGGGTGATGAATACTGGTGATGTGATTGACAGGTGGTGATGGCAGTGGTGATGGGAACAATAAGTAGTAATGGGTGTTTTCAGAATTCCCAGGTATTTAATCAAAAGCAAACACGAACAACTAATTAAACACACGAGCTTTACAATGAATCAATGGAAAATAAAAGTAAGCTGTTGTTTATTACTTGTTTACGTCGAATTGTTGTTTTTTGTTGCTGTTGATGTTGAGAAGGATAAAAAATAAGTCCTCTCTCTCTCTCTCTCTCTCTCTCTCTCTCTCTCTCTGGAAACTCTTTGAATCATTAGGTTCGAAACAATCTGACTCACTGAACCTATTGAGTGAACCCGAACCAGCTCACACAGGTCTTCCCTCCAGCTAATCCTTCTCTCCCTTCTCTCCCTTCCTTTCCTCTCTTTCCTTCCCTCTCTCCCTTGTTTTTCTTCTCTTCCTCTCTACCCTTCCTTATCTCTCTCTCTCTTTGGTTTACCTTTTTTCCCTTTCTCTTTTTTCTCTCTTGTTTTCTTTCTCTCTCCCTTGTTTTTCCTTCTCTCACCCCTTCTCTCCCTTTCTTCTCTCCATCCTTGACTTTTCTCCCTTCCCTCTCTCCTTATTTTCTCTTCCTTGCCTTCTCTCCCTTTTTTTTCATTTTTTGCATTCCTTCTCTCTCTCTCTTGCGTTTCTTTTCTCCCTCTCTTCCCTCTCTTCCTCGCCTTCCCTCTAATTTTCTCTCCCTTACATTCCTTCTCTCTTCCTCTTCCTCCTTCCTTCGTCTTTCATCCTCTCTCTCTCTCTCTCTCTCTCTCTCTCTCTCTCTCTCTCTCTCTCTCTCTCTCTCTCTCTCTCTCTCTCTCTCTCTCTCTCTCTCTCCTTCCTTCCCTTTTCTCTCCTTCCTTCCTTCCCTCCCTCACTTTCTCTCCCCTCCCTCTCTCTCTCTCTCTCTCTCCTCTCTCTCTCTCTCTCTCTCTCTCTCTCTCTCTCTCTCTCTCTCTCTCTCTCTCTCTCTCTCTCTCTCTCCCTCCCTCCCTCCCCAGTTTTGAGAAATTACCATAATTTTCATAAGCATAGAAATGAAAAGACTTCGCTGCCGAAATTTTGCGAAACTGTACGAAACTTTTGGGTGTTTTTTTTTATTCTTTTGTTTTCAAATTTTCATGCTTGCTAATTAAAAAAAGGAATTAAAATTAGGGATAGGAAAAAAATCGGTAGGGAAATTTAAGTATGAGAGAGAAGAAAAGAGTTATAATATTGAACTTAGTTGGGTTTATTATTTTTTTTCATTCTTTCTGAAAAAAAAGAAAATAGAAAGAAAGGATAGCAAGAGAGAGAGAGAGAGAGAGAAGTGTTATGATTTTGGAGTTAATTGCGTTATTTTTTTTTCTCATTCTTGCTTGCTGATCACAAAACAAGTAAAGGTAAAACAAGAAAATACAAAAATAGCCAGAATGTCTGTCAATAAGGGACTGGTGGAAACTTTAGTGGTGTTCTGATTAATTAAAGACTAAACTTATTGTCTTCTCATGAAAAAAAATAAATAAGACGAAAAAAAAAATGTAGAAAAGAAAAGTGTATGGTGAGGAAACAGGTGTAAATTTTGGGTCTCTCTCTCTCTCTCTCTCTCTCTCTCTCTCTCTCTCTCTCTCTCTCTCTCTCTCTCTCTCTCTCTCTCTCTCTCTCTCTCTCTCTCTCTCTCTCTCTCTTATTGCCTGGACGGTCAACACTGATTCATTCAACTGAACTTCAAATCGTGCTTCTGTTTGTAGAGAGAGAGAGAGAGAGAGAGAGAATCGTGCTTGAGTTTGTAAAGAGAGAGTGTGTGTGTGTGTGTGTGATGTGTGTGTGTGTGTGTATGTGTTTTCCTGAGGTTTCGAAATCTAATTGCTTCGAAACTGTTCCAATCACGGCCTCCATGAAGCTCCGAAATGATAGTAGAGGGGAGTCTTTCTCTCTCTCTCTCTCTCTCTCTCTCTCTCTCTCTCTCTCTCGTTGGATTGATCGCCGACCGTTTTACTCCGCGTCCTTCCTTCGTCTCTTTTTAATATCCACGGCTCACAAACTTTTTTTTCCTTAACTTTCTCTCTTTCTTTCTCTTTTTTTTTTTATCAATCCCTGGAGCTTTGAGTCAAAATAGAACGCAACTTTCTCTCTCTCTCTCTCTCTCTCTCTCTCTCTCTCTCTCTCTCTCTCTCTCTCTCTCTCTCTCTCTCTCTCTCTCTCTCTCTCTCTCTCTCTCTCTCTCTCTCTCTCTCTCTCTCTCTCGCACGCAGGTCAACCGAAAAGAAAAATCTGAAAAAAATATCTTACTCAAAAAACACTTCAAAACAACACTTCATATCTCTCTCTCTCTCTCTCTCTCTCTCTCTCTCTCTCTCTCTCTCTCTCTCTCTCTCTCTCTCTCTCTCACTTAAATTTAGTAAAAATACTTGATCTGACCTTTCTTTCACTCATTCTCATTTCAAAACTCTTCAATTACTTAAAGATTACTCTTCATTTGTTGTTCTACTCACTGACTCACTTAGAAATTGTATATAACACTTCGGAACACTTTAAAACTAACACTTGATCTATTTTCTCTATCACTTCAAAACGACACACTTTTAATCAGTCAAACAAAACACACACTTCAAAACGACACACTTTTAATCAGTCAAACAAAACACACTTACTTTATATATAAAACAAAGGAATTCAACTGTTCTTTCCCATTTTCTTACTTCAAACAAAAACAAAAACAACAACGGCAAGAAAAGCATTATTCACTCAGTCATTCAAAACACTTTAAAAACAAACACTTAAATTGTTCTCACTTAAAAAAAAAAATCACACACACACACTTACTTTAACACTAATAAAAGAATAACTTGACTGTTCTTTCCCTCTCTCACTTCAAACTTCTCCAAACATCAACAACAACAACAGCAACAGCAACAACAAAAATATATTCACTCTGTCACTCACTTACTTCAACAAACAATACTTAATCCATTTCCATCTCTCACTTCAAACTTCTTCAAACAACAACAACAACAACAACAACATTATTCACTCACTCACTTCAGCAAACAACACTTCATTTCTTTTCTCAATCACTTAAAAACAAAACATACACTTCAAAATACACAAGAAGATAAAACGATCTATTTTTTATCCACTCGCTTCAAACTTTTTAAAACGACAACATTATTCACTCACTCACTTCAACAAACAACACTTCACCTCTTTTCTCGATCACTTAGAAACAAAACACACATTTTAAAATACACAAAAATAAAACTTCATCTATTTTTCCTCTCTCACTTCAAACTTCTTCAAAAAACAACAACAATATTAGTCTCTCTCTCTCTCTCTCTCTCTCTCTCTCTCTCTCTCTCTCTCTCTCTCTCTCTCTCTCTCTCTCTCTCTCTCTCTCTCTCTCTCTCTCTCTTCAACAAACATAACTTAATCCTTTTTTTCTTAATCACACAAAAAAAAAACACTTTAAAAACACACAAACAAAAATCAAACCATTTATTCATCCATTCTCACTTCAAACTTCTTCAAACAACAACAACAACAACAACAACATTATCCACTCTCTCTCTCTCTCTCTCACTCACTTACAAAAAATTTCTCTAACGACTCTTTACCTAACAAACGAGACTTCGCTACCAGGAGGAGAGAAGCATCACGTGTCCTTGCCTTACCCATCGCCTCTCCCGGAGCTTGGAATCACTTTACACACTTCCCCAGCCCTTAATTCAGTTCCCCAGTGCATTTGTGAGAGGCGACACGATGCTGAAGGCGGCGCAGAGAGAGAGAGAGAGAGAGAGAGAGAGAGAGAGATTACACATAAATGATATAAAGACAACGAAAATAGATAAGGCGACGCAGAGAGAGAGATAGATAGATAGATAGATAAAGAGAGAGAGAGAGAGAGAGAGAGAGAGAGAGAGAGAGAGAGAGAGAGAGAATGACACTTAAAGAATATTAAGATAACGAAAGCAGAAACAAAAAAACTAGAAAGAAAATACCAAAATAAAACATACACGCAAAAAAAATGAGAAAATACCAGAGAGAGAGAGAGAGAGAGAGAGAGAGAGAGAGAGAGAGAGAGAGAGAGAGAGCACTTAATGATAGGAATTGGGTTGGGTTTGGTTAGGTATTTTTTATCAATCCCTGGAACTTTGAATCAAAATAGAACGCAGCTTTCTCTCTCTCTCTCTCTCTCTCTCTCTCTCTCTCTCTCTCTCTCTCTCTCTCTCTCTCTCTCTCTCTCTCTCTCTATTAGTGGGTTTGGCTAAGTTAGGTTTGGTTAAGTTTAGTCAAGTTAGGAGCGAAGTACTGAATATTAGAAACTGGTTAGGTTAGGATAGGTTAAGTTAGGGAAGGTTAGGTGAAGTTAGGTTTAGTGAAGTTAGGTTTGATTAAGTTAGGCTCCATTAAGTTAGGTTTGTTTAGGTTAGCTTTGGTTAGGTTGTGTTATAATAAACTAGATTTCATTAAGTTAGGTTACAGTAAATTTGGTTTCGTTATGTTAGGTTACAGTAAGTTATATTTTACTAAGTTACTTTTCATTGGGTTAGTTTCCATTAAGTTAAGTTTCATTTAGTTAAGTTTCATTCAGTTAGATATCATTCAGTTAGTTTTTATTGAGTTAGGTTACGTAAAGTTAGTTTTCATGAAGTTAGATTCCAATAAGTTAGGTCAGCATAACATTAACTTCTTTTAACACCAATTCTTCAGGTTATTAAGTTTCTAGACCATCACAAAAAAAAAAAAAAAAACTCCTCTTGAAACACCTACTAGTAATCTGCAACTTCAAAAAACAAAAATTCCTTATGATAACCCAGAGACTTTCAAAATACATACCCTTGGAAAATAAATAAATAAATAAATAAATAAAGCCATAAACGAGCCAGCAATATTTCAAAACTCTCAGAAAACAACACCAATACAAACCTGGACAGTTTCAAAATACAGAGCAGTGAAAATTTATCCACAGAAGCCAAAATGAGAGGAGGGAAAAGCGAGTACCAGATTGCTCAAGAGAGAGGAAACAGAGTAAGAGGAGGAGGAGGAGGAGGAGGAGGAGGAGGAAAGCAAAATCACTGAGCATTAGGCAGAGGATTATGTACAATGCTTGGAGGGAAAACCATAAGAGGAAGGGAAGGGAAGCTGTGTGTGTGTGTGTGTGTGTGTGTGTGTGTGTGTGTGTGTGTGTGTGTGTGTGTGTGACTGAATCAAGATAAAAAGCAAAAAAAAAGAAAAAAAGAGGTGCAGCTTATGAAGGGGAAATCTTGGGGTCTAAAATAAGGGATGGAAATACCTTGAGAGGGGAAGGGAAGAGGACAAAAACACGCTTGCTTTCGAAGAGGATAATGAGAGAGAAAGAGAAGAAGAAGGACAAGGAGGAGGAAGAGGAGGAAGATGCTAGATAGGGTAAAGGAAAGACGGAAAAGGAATGGAAAATAAGAAAGAGATAAGGCCAATTGGATGATGACCAGGAATAAGGAAGGAGAATAAAGGTGAAGATTAGCGAGGAGGAGACAAGGAGAGAAAGACGAGGGGAAGAAGGAAACGAGGAAGCAGGAGAAGAACATAGGGAAGACCAGTGAGAAGGAAAGGAAAGAAAGACATGGGGAATAAAGAGGGAAGGAATAAGACGATACAGAAGACCAATAATTAGGAGAGATAAGCAAGAGAAGAAGAAGAAGAAGAAGAGATGATGAAAGGAATATAGAAGAGAGAGAGAGAGAGAGAGAGAGAGAGAGAGAGAGAGAGAGAGAGAGAGAGAGAGAGAGAGAGAGAGAGAGAGAGAGAGAGAGAGAGAGAGAGAGAATAAACGATGGTGGAAAGTGAAAACGAAGAAAATTAATTATGTAGTAGTTTAAAAAGGAGAGTAGATGATAACGAAGAGGAGGAAGAAGAAGAAGAGAAAGAACAAGAAGAAAAAGAAAAGAAACCCCAAAAAACAATACTAAAACAAAAAAAAAACATGAGAGAGAGAGAGAGAGAGAGAGAGAGAGAGAGAGAGAGAGGCAGGAAATTGAAAAGAACAGAGAAGGACCAGGAGCGGAAGGGAAGGGAAGGGGAAGGAAGGGAAGGGAAGGGAAGGGAAGGATTTGGAGTGTGTGTAGAAGGCGTTAAAGATTAGTGGGACCTTCCACACTGTACAAAAAAAGAAAAAAGATAAAAGATAAGAAAAAAAACCATAACAAAACAAAAAAGGAAGATAGCAGCGAGGTGGGAAGAAACACATGGTCAGAGAGAGAGAGAGAGAGAGAGAGAGAGAGAGAGGTTTGTCAAAAGAGAAAATATACAAGTTAAAAAAATATCCAGGAAGTGAACGATATTCTCTCTCTTTCTCCCTGTTTGTGTGTGTGTGTGTGTGTGTGTGTGTGTGTGTGTGTGTGTGTGTGTTTACCTTAACAAGCAATTCAGGTTCCTTTTTTCTCTGTCCGCTTAATGAAGTTCCAGTAGTGATGAGCCTTTTAAGGGAGGAAGGGAACACTCACTGCAGATAATGCCTTCACAGTTTTTCGCTTTAAATCTTCCTTTTTCCCCATTTTCACGAGTATTGGGTTTCCTGTCAGAATTTTTTTTTTTTTATATACAAGCTGAGTTTTCTACTTATTCCACTTAGCGAGAGAGAGAGAGACTATACACTGTTTTAATTCATCTCTCTCTCTCTCTCTCTCTCTTACATCTGCCTTTCTTCTTGTTCTCCTTTCTTTTACTCTTAATCTTTCTCCTCTTCTTTGTCTGTCCTGTATATTTTTCTTCCCTCTTACTTCATTCTCTCATCTTTTATTCAACATCTTTCATTCCTGTCTATTTTCATCTTACTCCTTATCATCACATATTTTTCCTATCCCATGACTATATTCTCAGTTTCATCCCTTACCACCTCTATGTTTTCCTCCATTTATTGCCATCTAAAGCTGAAAGAACCGTAGAGTCACTTTCCGAACCAACAGTTTTTTTATTTTTTTATTTATACCATGTGGGCTTTTCACGGGAATTTATGGGCTAAAGGGGATACTTTTTGTGGTACCTCCTATTTCAAATTCCACCCGCTGAGGAAGCCCAACCTACACTCGGACCGTGGACAGGATTCGAACCCGTGCGCTTGGAGATCCCTCGGACCCCAAACCGTGCATGGTTTCACTGTACCACGGCGACCCTAAGTTACAAGAAGCAATGGAGTCAATAAAGAAAAAGCAGAGGAGGAAGTGAAACGAACCACAGTGACTCTCGTGACCACTATTAACTGTGTCTTACGATGCTCAGCTGTCAGTGCATGCTGTAAATCCTTGTTGTAGCAGCGCAGAGTATTTTACGGGTTTGGTGTTGCGTGTACAGCTCCTATATCTGCTCTTTCTTCATGTTCTCCTTCTTTTTCTCTTAATCCTTCCCGTTAAGTACCATGACGCGTTTCCATATTCACTCTGCTTACTATATGGTGATTTTATACAGCTTCGGAAACGTATGTGGGGTGATTGAAATAGTGAAGACTCCGGCCATTAATCTTCTGACCGCCATATACCCTTCCTAATGTCAATGAAATGGCCTAGTCGTACACAAAAACTTAACCCCTTCAGTATCATGACGTGTTTCCATATTCACTCTGTTTATACAGCTTCAAAAACTTATGTGGAGACTCCGGCCATTAATATTCTGACAGTCATAGACCCTTCCTGATGTCAATAAAATAGTCTAATCGCACACAAATCTCAAGGTAAAAATGTGCCCCAGTACTGAAGGGGTTAATCTTTTCCCTTTTCATTGTTTGTTCTATATATCTTGTGGCTTCTATCCCATTCCTTGTCCTTGTGTTCTTCTCCTTGGTTGTTTTTCTTCTAATTTGCTACTACTAAGTCCAGGGTTCTTAGTTCTTACATTGGTGGGGTTTTTATAAGATTGTTGCGCTGGTTTCTTGCTTCCATTTTTCATAGTGTAAAGGCGAGAGTTTCTAGTCTTTCCTCTTTATAAATACGAGTAGAAAGGGATGGTTTGTGTATATAGGGAGTGCTACGTGTATGTCTGACTGTCTGATGACTTCCTGAGACCTCCCTTCTTGTGTTCTTCTGTGATTATCAAGGGTGAACACACACACACACACACACACACACACACACACACACACACACACACACACACACACACACACACACACACACACACACACACACACACACACACACACACACACACACACACACACACACACACACACACAGTAGACCACGACCATCACAAAGCACGTATCTTTTGTGCAGATATTGAAGGAGAAATTGAATACTTTTTTTTTTTTATGTAAGAGGGCAAAGATGGCCAAGAATAACAACAAAAATATATAAAAAAAAAAAAAAGGCCCACTTAGTTGCCAGTCCCTTGCAGGTCCGATAGAGTTAGCCAAAAGAAAGGGATAAATGCCTTGAAACCTCCCTCTTAAATGAAGTCATCAATATACATGAAGACGTGACAAAATACACCCAAGTTACACATAATGAAGTAGTAACTGGGTAAATATACATGAACAAGTGGCAAAACACACCCAGGTAAACACACACGCGCACACACACACTCTTGGCATACTCACCTGCTTTGTTCCTGGTGACAAAACACAGCCAGATAAACACACACACACACACACACACACACACACTTGGCATACTCACGTGCTTTGTTCTTGGTGTATCTCACTGTGATCTTGAAGGTGTCGCCGCGGGCAGGGACACGGTACTGAATGAGCGCTGCATTGCCTGAGGAACGGAACACTTTCTTCTTGAGTCGCCCGCAGAACTCGTGCACGCGTCCCTCAAGCGGGGCGTCCACCTCTCCTGGGAACAGCTCGCCTCCCAACTCCCATCCGTCCACGAACTGCCAGGGAGAGAGAGGCAATTCTTTTCTTGTTCTGCACATGCGCTATGAAAAACGTGAATATGAGAGGGAAATGAAAGGAAACTGCAGAAAATTAAGGTGGTCATGTAAAAGAAGCAGGGAAGTAATGGAAGGGAATGGAGGTGCGTAGGAAGGACTGGAGAGAGAGAGAGAGAGAGAGAGAGAGAGAGAGAGAGAGAGATGATTGTTATAGAAAGTTGGGAAGTTTTCAAAGGTTCAAGTGTTTTTTTTTATGATTCTAGTAACACATTAACAAGATTCCTACATTACTAAAGAGAAACACTTCTGAAAACCCGCCTAACCATCTTTATACGTCTATATTTAGCAACATTTCTGCACCACACCTCCTCCACTAAATTTCAAAGGCTCTAGCGGAAGTTAAAAGGTTTTTTTTAATTCGAATATGAAATTACACTGGTTTTCAAGGGTACTTTTTATAGTTCTAGTGACAGACTGATAATAATTCTACACTATTGATAGGGGAAACACTCTTGGCAATCCGGCTAATCATCTCTGTGGCCTTTGAAAATAATCGTAGTGAAAATAAATCATGATCAAAAGCCTCTAATTAAAGTTATACTAATTTTTAAGAATGTTTTTATGGTTCTAATGACAGATTAATAACATTTCTACACTTATAATAGGAAAAACACTCTTGAGAACCCCGCAAGTCATCTCTATGGCCTTGAAAAATTAGCATATAGAAAGTACAGAGTTATCAAAAGCTTCTAATTAAAGTTACACGAATTTTTAAGAGTGTTTTTATGGTTCTAATGACAGATTGATAACATTTCTACACCATTAATAGGAAAAACACTCTTGAGAACCCCGCAAGTCATCTCTGTGGTCTTGGAAAATAGTCGAGGTGAGAGAACAATGGAATCAGAATACGGGCAGAGTAGGTAGCGAGTGATGAAGGTAGCAGTGTTTGATGTGGCAGTCTTGATAGGGAACAGGGAACGTGTGGGTGTGTGAGAGGAGTGTGAGAGGGAGTGTCTAAAGTTGAGTGATAGGGAGAGAGATTGAGAGGGTGAGGTAGAGTCCATCAGTGAGAGAGAGAGAGAGAGAGAGAGAGAGAGAGAGTGTGTGTGTGTGTGTGTGTGTGTGTGTGTGTGTGTGTGTGTGTGTGTGTGTGTGTGTGAATTCTCATCTGGAAAACAAGAGATAAGAAAAGTAAGGAAGGAATGAAAATTGGAAATGGAGGAGGATAGAAATAAATGAAGAAGAAAGCGAGGAGGAAAATAAAGAAGGAGTGAAAAGAAGATGAGAAAAATAAAAATAAATAGACGAAGGATAGAAAAAAAACAGAAAATGGGGAAATTTTTACATGAGCAAATAAGGAAACCCTACAATACTTCATCACCACGCCTCTCATCACCACAGGCACCATTTCAGCACAAGACTCACCACGCAACACCACCCACAATGCATCATCACCACCTTAACATCACCAATTCAAGCTCACACGGCCAAGAGGACCCAGAATACCTCATCACCACCATCACCACCACCATTACCACCACCATAGGCACCAATGATGTCTACAGGTACCTCACCACCACCACCACCACCACCACCACCACCACCACCACTACTCTCTCTTATTTATTCCTTCAATGTTCACGTTCTATTGAAATCTTTGTGACTCTCTTTGCTTCCATGAGGTTTTTTTTTCCTTCTTCTTCTTCTTCTTCTTCTTCTTCTTCTTCTTCTTCTTTCTTTCATTCATTTTCATCCTTTTTATCCTTTTCACCTCCTACTCTTCTATCATTCGTCTCCTTATCGCTATCTTCTCTTATATCTTCTTTTCCTGATGAGGTTTTAGATGTGTCTTTCAGTCTGTCTATCTGTCTGTCGTTCTCTCTCTCTCTCTCTCTCTCTCTCTCTCTCTCTCTCTCTCTCTCTCTCTCTCTCTCTCTCTCTCTCTCTCTCTCTCTCTCTTTTTTTTTTACTCTATATATCGAGTGTCTATACTTTCACCTATACTTTCCTACGCTAACTAAGCTTTTCTTTTCTTTCTATTCCAGTGTTTATATTTATACTTCCTTCACTAACAACTTTCTTTCATTTTTCTTCATATAACGAGTGAATACCTCTAATTGTTCATCCCTACACTTCATCTTTCCTCCATGTATCGAGTCTACACTTTCACTCATACATCTCTACACTTTCTTCTTTTCCATCCTTTTAATCAACGACTTTACCCTGAACAGTAACAACAACACACAGTCTACACTTATATTTATACATCCCTACACTAACTATATTAATTTCTTCCTTATACACAACGTCTAAACGCTGGCCAATAATAACAACAACACACAAACACAACAATGAAAACGTATAAGTAAATTCTCCTTCCTAAACACGTACAGATTCACACCACGTTTCTAGACACCACTTAGGAACACACACACACCAGAACAACAAAGCAACAACACCAGGAACATCATGAACAACAACGATAACACAGAATACTCACGCTAACAAGGCCATCACTCTCGCAGTCCACGTTCAGGTAATCAAAGGACACCTGGACAGCTTCGTCAGGTTGGCTCAGAAGGTACACGCCGCACACATCGCCTGTTCCGCGGCTTTTGTAGTAGTACGTGCCCTCTTCCAGACCCACCAGCATGCAGTCTGCCCAGGGGGGGAAGGAAAGTAGCTTGAGGTTACTTGGGCTGAGAAAAGACGTGGTTTTGTGGTGGATTTTGTTTGTTGGGGTGTGTTGTGTAAAGGGAGAGAGAGAGAGAGAGGATTGTGTGTGTGTGGAAGTGTGAGTGACTAGCTACCAAATTGATTCACTTAATTCCTGGGTGCCTAGCGGGATAAATAACTACATAGCTAATTAACTGACTGAATAACTCGAAAAACCACTTAACCGAATGACTGATTAACTAATTCATTAAGTAGACAATTAACCAATAAGCTACGGGAGTGGAGGAAACAGTGTGGATGGAAAGTAGTGGAAGGTAATGGAGAAGGAGAGGATGATAAAAAGGTGGAGGAGGTGGAGGAAACAAACTATCATCTCTTTCTTTTTCACACACTTTTCTTCCCACCATGTTTCTCTTCTATCTAGCTTCTTTTTTTTCATCCCCCTTGAAAAAGATAAAAACAGAAGAAAACATTGTGACATTGTGGATGATGGAAAAGGTTGAAGGATGATGGAGAAGGAAAAGGAGATGGAGGGAATGTGGGTAACGAAAGAGTAGTGGAGGAAGAAAGAGGTGGAGAAGAAGGTGGAGGTGATACTGTGGATAGGAGTGGGTGGTGATGAGATAGAGAAGGATGATGAAACGAGAAGGAGGAGGAGGAGGAGGTGGAAGAGGTGGAGGAGGAGGAGGTGGAGGTAACATTGTGGATAGGAGTGGTTGGTGATGAGATAAAGAAGGATGATGAAACGGGGAGGAGGAGGAGAAGGAGGAGAAGGAGGTGGTGGAGGATGAAAGGAGGAGGAGAGAGTGGAGGATGGGGGAGGCATTCACGAGAGGGATGGAGATAAGTGGCAGGACAAAATAGGCAGTTTTAGTTAATTAATGAAGATTAGTGTTGTTCTTTAATCCCTAGGAATAATTTTTACGACTCTCTCTCTCTCTCTCTCTCTCTCTCTCTCTCTCTCTCTCTCTCTCTCTCTCTCTCTCTCTCTCTCTCTCTCTCTCTCTCTTATAATTTAGAACTAGAAGAAATTGTTTAAAATGAACCTCTATCTCTATATATTATCGTGAACGTTAGGCCTATCAGCATTCTCTCTCTCTCTCTCTCTCTCTCTCTCTCTCTCTCTCTCTCTCTCTCTCTCTCTCTCTCTCTCACCGATATCACTTACACATTCACACACATTATCATCACGTCTTCCTCTCCCTTCACCTATTAACTCAATTCTCCCTCCCCTCTTCCCCTCCCCTTCCACTTCCAACGCTCTGCCATTCCCCAGACATTGTTATTCCACACCATTACCATTCCTGTCCCTCCCCACCCTCCCCGCTCTCCTCCCTTCATTCTCACGCACTCCCCTGCCCGCCAGTCCTTCCCCACTATCTCCATCACGCCGGAAATGAAGGATAAGTGAGAGGAGGAAATGCGTGGGATTTTTATGTGAACTCCTGCAAAAATTAGGCCAAGGGGTACGTGAGAGAGAGAGAGAGAGAGAGGGGAGGGTTATTGAAGGCAACATGCAAATTATGAAGGAAAGAAAAGAGAGTAAGAAAAAAAATGTGAGGAAAGAGAGAGAGAGAGAGAGAGAGAGAGAGAGAGAGAGAGAGGTAAGACGTGGTTTTGGGGAAGATAATTAGATACCTCCTCACCTGTAAACACCTTGAGATGTGTGTGTGTGTGTGTGTGTGTGTGTGTGTGTGTGTGTGTGTGTGTGTGTGTGTGTGTGTGTGTTGTTGTTGTTGTTGTTTTGTGATTTTTATTCTTTACCATTATCATCATCGTCATTATTGTTGTTGTTGTTACTGTTGTTGTTATTGCTGTAATAATAGTAGTAGTAGTAATAGTTGTGGTTGTTGTTGTTGTTGTTGTTGTTGTTGTTGTTGTTGTTACTTTTGAGCCTTTTTTTGCTTCTTGTCATTAAATACTTGTACTAATGAATACAAAAAATACAGGAATATACATTTTTTCCCACTAGTTTGAATGGAATTAAATACACACATGAATTAATCTAGCTCAACGTATTACCTCATCTGTATTCACCATTTCTCATTAACTTTCCTCTTTTTCCTCATTAGTTTTCCTCTTCTCTCTCTCTCTCTCTCTCTCTCTCTCTCTCTCTCTCATAATGGTAATGTTTTTTTTTTCTTCCTTTTTTCTTAACTCCACTATTATATTTTTTTTCTTATTTTTGAGTCTATTTCATTCATTTACCGTTTTCTTTTCCTTTTCTTCTTTTCTTTTATCGCCTCTTCGTCATTCCCTCCCTCAAAAGTCACTCAATTTTCTATTTTTTTGTTTTCCTGTGTTTTCGTTATCTTATTATTACCTTTCTCCTCCTCCTCCTCCTCCTCCTCCTCCTCCTCTTCCTTCAGCTATTCCTTCTTCTGATCTCCTTCAGCTATTCCTTCTTCTGATCTCCTTCTCCTTCTTAATTCTCCTCTTCCTCTTTCTCCTCCTCCTCCTTCTCCTTCTCCTCTTCCTCATCCTTCTTCAGCTATTCCTTCTCATCTCCTTTTCATCCTCCTCCTTCTCCTTCTCCTCCTCTTCCTCCTTCTTCTCCTTCTTCTTCATCTATTCCTCCTTCTGATCTCTTCTTCTACCTTATTTTCTTCATCTCATCATCTGCGTCCTTTTTTCCTCCTCCTCCTCCTCCTCCTCCTCCTCCTCCTCCTCCTCCTCCTCCTCCTCCTCCTCAAGCAGAGCATCACTTAATCACGAGTAAAAATTGGCACCAGTGTTCGTCTCCAGGGCTCATTAATCATTCATTCTCTCTCTCTCTCTCTCTCTCTCTCTCTCTCTCTCTCTCTCTCTCTCTCTCTCTCTCTCTCTCTCTCTCTTCTCATCTTTTTTCGGCTTCATTAATTCCCACTGGAGTGATTCTAGGTATGTATTCTCTCTCTCTCTCTCTCTCTCTCTCTCTCTCTCTCTCTCTCTCTCTCTCTCTCTCTCTCTCTCTCTCTCTCTCTCTCTCTCTCTCTCTCTCTCTCTCTCTCTCTCTCATTAATTCCCACTGGAGTGATTCTAGGTATCTCTCTCTCTCTCTCTCTCTCTCTCTCTCTCTCTCTCTCTCTCTCTCTCTCTCTCTCTCTCTCTCTCTCTCTCTCTCTCTCTCTCTCTCTCTGACAGTCCTTTGCTGCAGGAAATGGGAAAGGCTAAAGGTGTGTGTGTGTGTGTGTGTGTGTGTGTGTGTGTGTGTGTGTGTGTGTGTGGCTTCTTACACTGCTTTCATGTATCGAGTATATACCAGAGAGAGAGAGAGAGAGAGAGAGAGAGAGAGAGGGGACATGGTAGCAGAGGAGCGGAAGAAATGAATGAATGGGTGAACGAGCGAAGCTGTATCACTGAGGGAAACGCGGGGAGTGATTCACCGAACATACAGCGCTGCAAAAGTCCTCAGCATCACATCAAAGGCGGGGCGGGAGGGTAAAGAAGCAGGAAAAAAGGCAGGGAAAGCAGACCAGCCTCGTGTGTTCACCTGCCCTCCTCACTGCTTCATTTCCAAGAGGTATCGAAAAGGGAACCGAGCAAAGCAAAGCAAAGGAACGAGACGACGGGAATCATTTAGTAAGGTCTCTCTCTCTCTCTCTCTCTCTCTCTCTCTCTCTCTCTCTCGTGTTTGCTTGTATGTTTTAAGTCTTCAGGTTCATGTTTTGTGGCTAATATTCTTTTTATTTATTTTTTATGTTTTTTTTTCATCTTTTCACGGACCATAATTGTTCATTGTTGTTCTTTTTTTGTTATTTTTGTGGTTGTCTAGTATTTTGTAGTTGTAAAGGGAAATTATGGTCAATACATGCTTACTCACTTTACTTACTTACTTACTTACTTATAAACTCCAGTATTTTCATGTCTTTTTATTGTATTTACCAGCAAGTTTATCGTTGTATGCAATGTGAGTAAGTTAGGTTCAGCTTTTCTTTTTTTTTTTTTCAAGGTACTTCCAACTTAATATATTGTGAAATGTATGTGTTTGTGGGAGTTTTTTTCATATTTGTCTCAACTTTTCTTCGTCTATAATGTGAGTGAGTTAGCTTTTCTTTTTTTTTTTTTTTTCAAGGTATTTCCAGCTTAATGAATTGTGAAATGCATGTTTTTTTGTATTTTTTTCATTTGTCTTAACTTTTCTTCGTCTATAATGTGAGTGAGTTTGGTTCAGCTTTTCTTCTTTTTTTTTCAAGGTACTTCTTACTTGATGTATTGTGAAGTGTGTTTTTTTTTTTGTCTCATTCGCCGTTCAGCTTTTCTTCTTTTTTTCAAGGTACTTCCAGCTTAATGTATTGTGAAATGTATGTGATTTTGGTGGTTTTTGTGTTTTATATTTGTCTCATTCGCCGTATATAATGTGAGTGAATTAGGTTCAGCTTTGTACACTACACTAAGATAGTCTCCCCAGTGCTTGCCAGGGAGCTGTGGACCGTGTGTGTACAAGACTATCCTAGTGTAGCGCATATAGTTGTAATATAATGAAAAAAAATAAATGAGAAGGCAGTGTGAGAGAGATCCTGAACACACGACACTGCTAGTCCACGCTTTCTCCGTTCCGACATAACATTGACCACAACACATTTTCTTCCTATTTTTTTCAAGATACTTCCAGGTTAGTGTATTGTATGTAGTATTGTATTGTACTAGTATGTATTGTATTCTAGTAGTGTATATATGTCTTGTTTTCTTTCTTTTTGTTTGTCTCATCTTTTCGTGACCGTCCCAACCACTCACTTCAAATGGAGCAGAGATAGTCATGCGTGTTATGAAGCTCAGATCATTTTGCCTCAAGTGCGTAGCGTCTGGAGATTATTGTTTAAATGTTACCTTTGTGCTTCGGATGATTGCATGGTGTGTGTGTGTGTGTGTGTGTGTGTGTGTGTGTGTGTGTGTGTGTGTGGGGGGAGATGGGGGAACTCTTGTGCTCTTGGACAACTCAATCGTCTGGACGCGGCTTTAGAGTCGGTCAACACACACACACACACACACACACACACACACACACACACACACAGTTCAGATCCAGGTAATCTTACACATGACATTTCAATTTAATTCACAATACCTCCTCCTCGTTTTTCTTTTCGTTATTTATTAAGTCGTTGACGAGAGAGAGAGAGAGAGAGAGAGAGAGAGATGACTCAAGTATCTTCGTTAGTTTCCTAATTCATATTCTTTCTATTTCTAATTCATTATAATTTCTGTAGTCCAAATAAACTGAATTATCTATTTACATTATATTCATTATCTTATATTTCAATTTATACTCTTTCTGTTACTTTTTCTCCTGTTTTTTCGTAATTTTTCGTTATTTTTAGTGTGTGTGTGTGTGTGTGTGTGTGTGTGTGTGTGTGTGTGTGTGTGTGTGTGTGTGTGTGTGTGTGTGTTGTATGTCTTTTATTTGGCTGCCTACATGTCTGTCTGTCTGTCTGTCTATTTTCCTATTCACACATCTGCCTGTCTATCTATCTTTTAATCCATGTGTCTCTCTACCTACCTGTCAGGTTATCTACTTATACAAAATAGTATACAAAATTATACAAATGATATAAAAAATATACAAAATATCTATCAGTCTATCTATTAATGTTTATTTTTTTCTTTTCTATCTCTATCTGTTTATCTATCTATCATCTATCTATCTATCTCTCAGTCAGGCTGTCAGGCAGTAAGTCTCTCAATGTCCGTGTGTCTGTTAGTCCGTCAATCACTCTCTCTCTCTCTCTCTCTCTCTCTCTCTCTCTCTCTCTCTCTCTCTCTCTCTCTCTCTCTCTCGTGATGGGAAATCCTCTCATCCGCTCAGCTGTCCTCGAGGGATTATGGTTGACATGGCTCATAATTTTCATCCTTACCTCTCTCTCTCTCTCTCTCTCTCTCTCTCTCTCTCTCTCTCTCTCTCAAGGTAAGTAATCAGTGTCCATCATCGTCCTTACCTGTGCGTCATTTTTTGCTTATTGACCGTCAGGTGTGTGTGTGTGTGTGTGTGTGTGTGTGTGTGTGTGTGTGTGTGTGTGTGTGTGTGTGTGTGTGTGTGACTTTTTTTTGGTAATTTCTTTTTTGTTTTGATTTTTTTGGTGTTTTTTTGTTTGCTCTATTGTTGTTGTTTTTTTAGAAGCTTCTCTCTCTCAGTTTGCATTTAGGATTTTAAGAGATTTGTTTTTTTTTTACATTTTTTACTACTACTACTACTACTACTACTACTACTACTACTACTACTACCACTACCACTATCACTGCTACTAATACTGCTACTACTACTAATAATAATGATAATAATAATGATAATGATAATAATAATAATGAAGAATAATAATGATAATAATGATAATAATAATAATAATAATAATAATAATAATAATAATAATAATAATAATAATAATAATAATAAATAATAATAAATAATAATAATAATAATAATAATAATAATAATAATAACTACTACTACTACTACTACTACTACTACTACTACTACTACTACTACTACTACTAATAATAATAATAATAATAATAATAATAATACAACTAATACCACTACTACTACTACTACTACTATTACTACCACTATTGCTTCTACCACCACTAGCACCACCACCTCCACTACCACCATTACTATCATCATTATCATCATCAATACCATTATCATTACCATCGCTCGCTCAGCCGTTCTATTAATTAAAGCGAAAAAGGAAAGATATTGAATGAATGAAGATTAAAAAGAATATAATAACAATAAAAAAAAAGTTTCCTAATTACTGAAAGATTTCCTGGCGGTGGAATTTGAGTGGGTGGAGTGAGTGGAGTGAGTGGATTGGCGGGTTGGTGGATTGGTGGAGTTTCTCAATGTTTTTTTTTCTTCAGTAGTGGCTCTCTCTATGATAATTTGAGTTCCAGCGCTCCTCCCCCTAACTTACAAGACCTTGGGAAGTAAATATAATAAAGATCGTTGTTAGGATAGAATACTCCACTAGCAAATCAGCTGACTTCATAATGTGGGGGAAACTTTTGATTGAAAACTCACAAATAAGTAAAAAATAATAAGGGCTCTCTATATTGTAATGATCATTGTTAGAATAGAACTATGGACTTGATATTCATACTCCACTAGTAAATCAAACTTCATGATTTGGGTGAAAATTTAATTCAAAACAAACATATAAGTAAAAAATAATAAGGGCTCTCTATATAGTAATGATTGTTGTTAGGATAGAATTATGGACTTGAAATTCATACGCCACTAGCAAATCAATATTCATAATTTGGGTGAAAATTTAATTGAAAACTCACAAATAGCGTAAAATAATAAAGGCTCTCTATACAAATCAATAGACTTCATAATGTGGATGAAAACTTCATTAAAAACTCACAAATAGTCATAAAACACTAAGGACTCCCAGTACTGTACAATCAACGCCTTTATTTAAATCTTTCCAACTTCATAATTCGGCTGAAAACTTGTATTCGATAATTCACAAATGAGGATACAACAATTACGCATCCAAACACAATCATCAACTGTCCCCCCAGTGGCCTCCGATTTTCCTGATTTTATTCTATGGACCCTGAAAATTCCTCATGGGCTCCAGGAAGGCTATGTGGCCCACGATGAGAAACACTGGATTGGTGGTTTGATTCTCCGTAGAGGTAAGAAATAATCTCTCTCTCTCTCTCTCTCTCTCTCTCTCTCTCTCTCTCTCTCTCTCTCTGTTATCCATTTTTTTCATATATTTTTCTTTCCTTTGTGACTTTCCTTCCGCGTTATTCATTTTCTTTTGTTTTATTTCGTGTGTCCATGTTTTCTTTTTCCTCTGCTTGTCGTTCTCCCTTCAGATAAAAAGTAGATCAGTGAGAGTAAAGGAAAAAGTCAAGAAAAAGTAAGGAAAAGTAAAGTCTGTTTGTATTGAGGTTTATATATGTTTTCTTCTTTCTTTTTTTTTTTCTTTCTTTAAGGTTTTTATTAACTGTTTGTC
The DNA here is from genome assembly GCF_017591435.1 of Portunus trituberculatus. Classification (NCBI taxonomy): domain Eukaryota; kingdom Metazoa; phylum Arthropoda; class Malacostraca; order Decapoda; family Portunidae; genus Portunus; species Portunus trituberculatus. Next base: position 11,425,757 of record NC_059286.1, read on the forward strand.
TTTTTATGCAAGATTCGTGTTTGTATCGAAGTTTATTTCAGTTTTTTTTTTTTTTTTGTATTTTTGTATTTGTTCTCTTTCCTCTCTTCCTCTTTTCTTTGTGTTATCTTTATTTATTTACATTTTACTTTATGGTCTTAGATTCGTTTCTCTTTTCTTTCTTTTTTTTTTTTTTGTCTTTTTAATTCGACATCGAGGCTTATTTCTTTTATTTTTGTCTTCATTTTTCTTCCTCTCCTCTCTTCCTCTCTTCTTTAAATTATCTTTGTGTGGATTTGCATTTCATTTTATGGCGTTAGATTCGTCTATGTTTCTCTTCTCTTCTTTTTTTCTTCTTTTGTCTATTTTATTCTGTATCGAGGCTTATTCTATTATTTTTACCTCCCTTCTCTCTTTTTCTCTTTTCTCTCTCTCTCTTTCTCGTTTCTATTATATTAGCTTTATCGACACTCCATTTCATTCCCTTAGACTCGCTAATGTCACTATTATTTTTCTATTTATTCTTCCCTTCCCCAAAAAAAATTCGAGTCTCTTTTTACTTACCAAGAGAAAAGTAACATTTTTTTTTTGAACTGACAACACACGAGATAGGAAGGAACAAATATTCTTTTACTTTCCTTCTCTCTCTCTCTCTCTCTCTCTCTCTCTCTCTCTCTCTCTCTCTCTCTCTCTCTCTCTCTCTCTCTCTCTCTCTCTCTCTCTCTTTCTATTCTTCTCTGCGTCCATCCGTCAAAGCTTGAGGACCAATCAGGTGTGTCTCCCGCAGCTGTTCCTCCAATCACGTGAGACCTCGCCAGCCTGCCCACCAATCAGAACTCTTTGTGTCTTCTTCGATCTCAAATTATGGCAGACTTTTGGGTTTCAATCCTTTTCTTTTCTTTTTTTTCTTTTTAGCTTATTCTTGTTTTTGATCGGAAGGTTTTGTCGTTGTTGTTGTTGTTATCATTATCACTGTTGTTGATGTTGTTGTTGTTGGTGGTGGTGGTGATGGTGGTGGTATTAGTAGTAGTAGTAGTTGTAGTAGTATTTCTATTATTATTATTATTATTATTATTATTATTATTATTATTATTATTATTGTTAGTTTACTTTTGTTGAATTTGTACTTTCTTCTTTCTCTCTTTTTTTTCTTTTTTTCTCGTTTCATTATCTGCGATATTTTTTTTTTTTCTCAGAGAGAGAGAGAGATAGAGAGGGAGAGGGAGAGGAGAGGAGAGGAAAGAAGAGGAGAGAAGAGGAAAGGAGAGGAGAGGAAAGAAGAGAAGAGAAGAGGAGAGGAGAGGAGAGAGAGGAGAGAGAGAGAAGAGAAGAGAGAGAGAGAGAGAGGAGAGAGAGAGAGAGAGAGAGAGAAGAGAAGAGAAGAGAAGAGAAGAGAATGAGAGAATGAGAGAGAGAGAGAATGAGAGAAGAGAAGAGAATGAGAGAAGAGAAGAGAAGAGGCGAAGAGAGAGAGAGAGAGAGAGAGAGAGAGAGAGAGAGAGAGAGAGAATGAAAACTTTTAGCCAGCTTTCTTTTCTCTGTCTCTCTTCCTTCGCACTCCTCACAACTTTTCCCTTTGTTATTTGTTTTTCTCGCAAGTTTTTGTCTTCTTTGCTTCTTTCCTCTTTGTCTCCATTTTCCTCTCCTTAACCCCATCCTTCCTCTCGCACTTGCCAAATTCTCTTCTCTGTATTTCCCCATCCCTTTCTCATATTTGCCCTTAAGTTTTCTCATATCTTTCCATTTTTTCCTCTTATTCTCTTTCTTCTTTATTATCATATTTCCCCTTCCTTCCTTTCCTCTCTTCCTTAACTTCTTTTTCTCTTTTCTTCATCATTATTCTATTTTCTCTCACCACATCACATTTACTCGTCTATTATTTTCTTTGTTCGTCTTTCCTATTTTTTTCCCTTCCTTTTCTGCAGGCTCACTTCTCCTTCCTTTCTTTTCTCTCTTCCTTCTGTCTTCATTTTCTCTTCTTCATCATTATTCTATCATCGTCTCTGTCGTCATCATTTTACTCGTCTATATCTTGTCTATTTTTCATTCCTGTTTTGTTTTCCTTCATTTCCTTCAGGTTTGCTTCTCCTTTCTTCCTTTCCTTTCTTCCTTGTCTTCTTTTCCTCTTTTCTTCACCATTATTCTATCATTTTCTCTCACCCCATCATTTTAACTCGGCTATCATTTTTATTCTTTCTTATTTTGTTTCCTTCTTTTCCTTCAGGCTTCCATCTCCCTTCTTTCTTTTCTATCTGCCTCCTGTCTTCTTTTTTCTCTTTTTCTTTACAATTATTCTATTTTTCTCACCCCATCACCTTTATTCATCTATTATCTCTTTTATGCTTCGTTCCTATTTTGTTTTTTTTTTCCTTCAGACTTACATCGTCTTCTTTCTTTCCTATCTTCCTTTTATCATCTTTTCTGACCCCATCACCTATACTCATTTATGTCCTTATTTTTATTCCTATTTTGTTTCCTTTTTTTTTTCCCCTTCAGTCTCGCATCTCCCTTCTTTTTTTCCTCTCGTCCTTCCATCACCACCTTACACTATGTGAGTATTGAGCGGTAGGAAAACGCAAGTTGAGACAAGGTATTTTATTTTCTTTCTCTCTTGTCTCAACTTGTGTTTTCCTACCACTCAATACACACATTTGTCTTCATCTCAACACCATACACTCTGTTCGAAATCTCTGTAAAAATCTGCAAGGAAGTTATGCATAGGAATCGATTTTGCCGTTTCTATCCTGTTTAAAGAATGACTGTGGCTGTAGAAGAAGTAAAGGTGTTTCAGACTGATTGGTAATTAAGGAAAGGTGAACCGAGTGACAGCCAAAGGGTTAATAAAAGTGTTTCTTTGTTTAGAGGGGAAAAAACGGTCAAGGGCAACAAAAACTGGAATTAGAAAAAGAAAGGTAAACGAACAGGGTCAAAAGAGTTAGCCAAAAGAATAGGGACCAAAAAACCTCCTTCTTAAATGAGTTCAGGTGAGTTTTGGTGGTCGTGTGTTTGTTTCCTCACTCCACCTCTGTCTCTGTCTTACTTCCGTACTCAAAAATGCCTTCCTTTCTCACCTCGACAGTTTCCCAAGGCCACAGGGACAACTAGCAGGGTTTTCAAGACATTTTCTCTTTATGATCGTCTAGAAATTTTGCCAATCCATCACCAGAACCATAGAAATAACCATAATCTCTTCAGTGCTGGGATTCATTTTTACCACGAGCTTTATGTGTGATTTGACGATTTTATTGGCATTAGGAAGGGTCTATGGAGGTCATATGATTCATGCAGGGAGTCTTCACTAATTCAATCCCCCAGCACATAATTTTTTGAAGCTGCAAAATATCGCCAAATAGTAAGTAGAATAAATATGAAAACACGTCATGGTACTGAAGGGGTTAATCTCGTATTTTTATATTCATTCTGTTTACTATATGGCGATTTTTATAGATGTTAAAGAAATTATGTTGGGATTAGAATAGTAAAGACTCTGGACCATTGATCTTCTGACCTCCATAGACCCTTCGTAATGTAAATAAAATCGCCTAATCATACTCAAAACTCATGGCAAAATAGGTCCCAGTACTGAAGGAGTTAAAAACACGAGTATCTTGAACTAGAGCCTTTGGAAAGCAGTGATGGTGAGAGAGCTAAGCGTTTCAGAATACAGGCCTTACCTTCAATGATACGGGCGCTCCTCCTCTCCCTGACCACAGCGGGCAGCGGGGCGGCAGACTGGGCGTCACTCTGCGAGGAAGAGACGGTGCTTTGAGTCACATAGAGTTACGTAGAGTTTCATCGATACACGGGCCAGGACACACACACACACACACACACACACACACACACACACACACACACACACACACACACACACACACACACACACACACACACACAGATAGAGAGAGAGAGAGAGAGAGAGAGACCTAGGTTGGAGGATATAGAAATTCGTAAGGTTAATATGAGTGTTATAATTCCTAAAAACTTCTCACCATTAACGTTAATGAATACGAATTACAATGAAAAATACCAACAACAACAACAACAACAAAACACGGATGTATCGTTAAGACATCTAAGACAAATTGCAATGTTTACCAAGAACAACACGAGATTAGGAGCCTTGGAAAGACGAGGAGGAGGAGGAGGAGGAGGAGGAGGACAGGTAGGAGGGAAAATAGAGGAGAGGGGAGGAGGAGGAATGGAGGACAGAAAGGGGTTAAAGGGGCCTGGGAAGAGGGAAGGATGAGGGGAAGGAAGGGGAGGGAGGGGAGGGAGGGTGAGGGGGATCGATGGAGGGTCGTTACTGGATTAGGTTATGGAAATCCCTCTTTTCCTGGAAGCCTGGAACCTGCTGCGGCGAGACGGGTATTTTTAGGGCACAGTTTCCCGAATCTGGTGACCGCGTGTGTTATTTTGCTGTTATTGCTGTTTTTTTCACTGTTTTCTCCTTTTTCTTCTTTTTATCTGAATAATTTGTGTGTGTGTGTGTGTGTGTGTGTGTGTGTGTGTGTGTGTGTGTGTGTGTGTGTGTGTGTGTGTGTGTGTGTGCTGTTTGTATTTTTATCCATTTTGTATTTATGTCTGTACTTCTAATTTTTTGTATTTTCTTTTTGTTTTCTTTATTTTCTTTCTTTCTTGTCTTTTTCATAATTTTGTTGTTTTGTCGCTATTTTTCTTTCATTAACCAATTTTTGTTCTTTTGTTTTCCTTTTTCTTGTAGTTATTTATTTATTTTTTTTTTTAGTGATATGGTTTGTCTTCCTTTGTTTTGTTTTGTCTTGTTCTAATATTACGAGTTTCCTCCTTTTTCTTTTCTTTCTTACTTTTCTTCTTTCTACTTCTTGTTCTTCTTACTCTTGTTCTTCTTGTTCTTCCACTTTTCATTTTCCCTTGAGTTAAATATACCATTCTACATTTATTACATTACCTTCACCTTCCCTTCCTCATTCATACATCCATCCATTCATTCACACACACACACACACACACACACACACACACACACACACACACACATATTCTCCCTTCCTCCTCCTCTCCCTTCTTACTCCCTCCCTTCCCTCCCGTCTTGTGATCTCTTATGCATATGAATGGAAGGCTGAGATTTGCATACAAGTGTCCGTGTGTGTGTGTGTGTGTGTGTGTGTGTGTGTGTGTGTGTGTGTGTGTGTGTGTGTGTGTGTGTGCGTAAGTGAGTGAGTGAAAGGGGTATGTGACAATTGATGTTTGGAGAGAGAGAGAGAGAGAGAGAGAGAGAGAGAGAGAGAGAGAGAGAGAGAGAGAGAGAGAGAGAGAGAGAGAGAGAGAGAGAGAGAGAGAGAGAGAGAGAGAGAGAGAGAGAGAGAGAGAGAGTATCGATTAATGATTAAAAAACAATTTAGTGTACATACATACATACATACATACATACATACATACATACGCAAACAGACAGGTAGACAGACAGACACACAGACAGAAAGACAGACAGATAGACAGACAGATAGACAGACAGACAGAAAGGTTTGAATACATTTGTTCCCCTTCTGTCCTCTGCTGATCCCTTTCAATCCTCTCTCTCTCTCTCTCTCTCTCTCTCTCTCTCTCTCTCTCTCTCTCTCTCTCTCTCTCTCTCTCTCTCTCTCTCACACAATTTTTCGTATTATTCTTGTTCTTGTTCTTCTTTTGTCCTTTCTCATTCATCATCATCATCATCATCATCATCATCATCATCATCATCATTATCATCAATACAACTCCCACAACCAACAATACCTCCTCCTCCTCCTCCTCCTCCTCCTCCTCCTCCTCCTCCTCCTCCTCCTCCTCCTCCTCCATCATTAAAGGATACAAAGGAAGGAGTAAGTAAAGGAAAATCAGAAAGGAGAGAGAAGGAGGAGGAGGAGGAGGAGGAGGAGGAGGAGGAGGAGGAGGAGGAGGAGGAGGAAAGAGAAGGACAATGAGAATATACAATGCAGTGGAGTGTTCATTAGTATACCACTGTTTTGTCCAGAAGGAATAGCAATGGGCGTTCCTGATTGGCTGGGTTGACTCGTGCTGTGGCCAATTGGAAAGCAGGATTCATTCATTTATTTAGTCATTTATTTATCTATTTATTTTCTTTATTTATTAGTGGAATTATTATTTTTAAGTTAGGTTAGGTTAGGTTAGGCATTATTGTGGTTGGTATTGTTTGTGGTGGTGGTGGTAGTAGTAGTAGTAGTAGTAGTGGTGGCGGTAGTAGTAGTGGTGGTGGTGGTGGTGGTAGTAGTAGTGGTGGTGGTTGGTAGTAGTAGTAGTAGTAGTAGTAGTAGTAGTGGTGGTGGTAGTAGTAGTGGTGGTAGTAGTAGTAGTAGTAGTAGTAGTAGTAGTAGTAATAGTAGTTAGCTGAAAGAGGAGAAGCAGGAGGAGGAGTCTTATCTTTACTCTCTCTCTCTCTCTCTCTCTCTCTCTCTCTCTCTCTCTCTCTCTCTCTCTCTCTCTCTCTCTCTCTCTCTCTCTCTCTCTCTCTCTCTCTCTCTCTCTCTCTCTCTCTCTCTCTCTCTCTCTTATCCTCTTTCCCTTCCCTCCTTACACTTTTATATTCGTCTTATTCCTTCTCTTTTACGTTTTCTTCTTCAATATCTTCTCTCACACTTTCTTTCTCCTCAATATCTTTTCATCACTGTCGCCTCCTCCTCCTCCTCCTCCTCCTCCTCCTCCTCTTCTTCTTCTTCTTCTTCTTCTACACATTACCTTTACTCATAATCACTCCTCCTCCTCTTTCCTCTCCTGGTATCTTCCTTTCCTTTGACTTTCTTATATATTTACTTATTGATGGAAAAATGGATCACACGGAATTGAGCTCAAAAAAGAAAGTGGGAAAAAAGGAGAAAGAAAAAGATGGGAAGGTGTTTGCGTGTGTGTGTGTGTGTGCGTGTGTGTGTGTGCGTGTGTGTTGGGGGGAGGGGACGGTGCATGTGTTCGTGAAAGGAGGTGAGTCTTTGGGGGAATGCAGACACAAAGAACGCACACTTGTTATTGAGCAAAGGAAAGGAAGGTGCGGATGAGAAAATAAGAAAAAGGGAAAGGAAAATACGAACGAGGAATGGCTGACGAGGTGGGAATGAATAAAGAAGAAGAGAAAAACATGGACAAGAGAATGATGGCGGTGAAATAGAGGAGGATGATATTAAATGGAAAATGGGAATATGTCGTAGAAGAAAATAAATAACTAGTGGATGATTTGTAGTAACGAAGTGAGAGTAAAGGGACGGATAAAGTAAGGGATAAAGGAAGACTTGGAGAAATGTGAGAATAAGGCTGAAAAAGGTAAATGAAATACGATCGAAGAAATACGAGGATAAAGGAAGATGAAATGGGAAAATGGAATAAAGGATGACTTACAAAAACATGACAATTACGAAGGTTAATGAAGAATACGGAAAATGACAAGAAGAGGAAGAAAAGAGACAAAAGAAAAGAAAGAAAGAAAGAAAGAAAAGATAGAAAAAAGAAAGAAAGGAAGAAATAAAGAATGAACGAAAGAAAAGAAAGAAAAGAGAAAAAAGAAAAGAAAGAAAAAGGAAAAGAGAGAAAAGAAAGACTGAAGCATAGCAAACATATCCCAACACACACACACACACACACACACACACACACACACACACACACACACACACACACACACACACACACACACACACACCCTGTACAAAAATATAAAGAGAGAGAGAGAGAGAGTACATTATTTGCTTTTTGTGTAGCTCTCTCTCTCTCTCTCTCTCTCTCTCTCTCTCTCTCTCTCTCTCTCTCTCTCTCTCTCTCTCTCTCTCTCTCTCTCTCTCACACACACACACACACACACACACACACTCCCCCCATGATACCTTCCCCTCCTCGCCTCCCACAAACCCTCCTTCGGGATCTTTTCATCAACTTTCCAGTGAGTTGTAAGCTTGACTTTAGGATATAAGAGATTACTAAGTTACCGCTGAATTTTAGACTTTCTTCCGTTTTCTCCACCACCTCCACCACCTCCTCCTCTTCCTCCTCCTGCTCCTCCTTCTCCTTCCTCCTCCTCCTCCTCAGGGAACCAAAGTCTCGAGAGGAGATAGAGAAGAAGTTGTTTATAGAGGCGTTTCATTGAGTGTTCTACTTCAAGTTTTGCAAGGCGGGAGTGAAGGAGGGAAGGAGAGAAGGAAGAGAGGAAAGGAATTAGTGGAGGAAAAATAAGAGATTAGAAGAAGAGAGGAAGGGAAGGAGAGAGGGAAAGTATGTGAAGGAAGGGAATTAAAAGAAAAGGAAAGAAAAAATGATTAAAAGAAGGAAGGAGAAAAAATAGGAAGCAGAGGAAAGAAGGAAGGAAGGAAAGGAATTTCTGGAGAAAAAAGAAGAGATTAGAAGAAGAGAGGAAGGGAAGGAAGGGAATTAAAAGAAAAGGAAAGAAAATTGATTAAGAGAAGGGAAGATAAAAGATATTAAGGAGAGAAGAAGAGAAGGAAGGTAGGAAAGGAATTAGTGGAGAAGAAAAAGAATAAGAGATTAGAAGGAGATAAGAAGGGAAGGAGAGAGGGGAAAAAATGAGAAGGGAAGGAATTAGAGGAGAGAAATAAAAGAGAGTTTAAAAGAAGGGAGGAGAGATGTTAAGGAGAGAAGGGAGAGAAGGAAGGGAAAGAAAGAAAGGATGGAGGGAAGAAATGAGAAGAAGGAAGGAGGGATGGAGAGAAAGGAGGAAAGCAGAAACGAATGAAATAAGGAAGAAAAATATGACACAGAAAATGCATGAAAAAGATTAAAATGAATAAAGGAAATGGGAAAAAAATAAATAGATAAGCAAATGAAAGATAAAATTACGTTAGGTTACTTGTTCCTGCCATTCACTTGTCAAATTTACGAGTTTTTTTTTTTTTTTTTTTTTTCTTTTTCTTAAGGCTCATCTCGTTAAAGTCTCCTCATTATGTTTCTTTTTTTTTCTTCTTTTACCTGTTGATTTGACTTTCCGTATGTGTGTGTGTGTGTGTGTGTGTGTGTGTGTGTGTGTGTGTGTGTGTGTGTGTGTGTGTGTGTGTGTTATTGTTACCGTTTTCTTTCTTTATAATGGACTGTACATAAAGAACAAGACAGAACCCTTAGGACGAGAATACCAGCTGATGAAGGACTGAACGAAGAAAATGGATCACTTTCCCTCGCCAAAATTAAAGGAATAAACAAGAGACGAGAGATGGAGTATAGTCTGGCTACTCAAAATGGCTCCTGGATTTAAAACATGTAGTAGCTTATTGATAACGTAATTGATCTGATGTGAATAATACTTGTTTTCTGTTTAACGCACTTATTACAATGACAGCTCACGGTTTTCCTCAAGATCTGACAACCACGCATTTCCTGGGGCACCATTCAAACCCAGACCCACGAGCCACTTTAAAATAGACAGACTATAGTTTAAATACATCACCCTTTACGAAAAATATAAAGAAAAACAATAAAAAGCTGAAACGGAAAAAAAAATATTGATTGATAAATGATCTGGACAAAAAAAGACAAAGAAAAATAATAAAACTGAAACGAAAACGAAAACATTGATTGATAATGATCTGGACAAAATAAAAGACATACAAACAATACCAAAAAGAAATATTTACCGAAAGACACACAGACATACACACAGACAGACAATAGACTCAAAATAGCTTTCCTTTTCCCTTCACTTTACTTTCAAGCCAGACAAAAATCTATCAGGAAGTGGCTGGGAATCTGAGGAATAGCGCGGAGAGAAGTGGAGTTTTCATGCAGGAATTTACACAGTTTGAGATTTACATAAGAGCTCTTCCCTTGTCCCTCTCCAACCACCACCACCACCACCACCGCCACGTGTAAGACTGAAGCTTCCTATAACATTCAGCACACAGTGGAGGGATCTGGCGCTCTGCAAAGGTGACGCGGGCGATCTCCAAAGTGGCGGTGTGAGAAAGGGAGGTGTGGCGAGGCATACATGAGAGAGAGAGAGAGAGAGAGAGAGAGAGAGAGAGAGAGAGAGAGAGAGAGAGAGAGAGAGAGAGAGAGGGAAAGGGAGAGGGAAAAGGAGAGGTAGGGTAAGATGGAGGAATGGATGGAAAGAACTGACGCTATGTAGATGATTCAGTGGGTGTAAGAGAGAGAGAGAGAGTTTTATCCCCATATTTTCGTTACTTGTGGCCAAAATCCGGAATCCCTCTTATATAAAAACGATAGATAGATAGATAGTGAGCGATTTGCCTCCCTCTCTCTCTCTCTCTCTCTCTCTCTCTCTCTCTCTCTCTCTCTCTCTCTCTCTCTCTCTCTCTCTCTCTCTCTCTCCCTCATACTTGACTCAGGTTTCGAAAAAAGATAATATTGACTTGTAATAATCCAACCCTTTTGAGTAGAGCCATCCATTCCCTTTGACGTCCCCAGCAGGAGGAGGTTCTGGCCACCGCTGCTGCTCCCTCCCCATGTAGTGACCCAAGAGATAGATCAGCGCCAGGCATTGAGAGAAAACGGGGATTATTTACTGTTTCTCAATGGGCAGCGTTACATAATTTTTGCAGGGGTAACTCTTGTGACTTTCCAACACACTGATAGCACTTTTGCCTGTGTTCAGAGACGCCTTCTCCTCTCACTACGACAATTTTCCAAGGCCACAGAGTCAACTAGCCGTGTTCTCAAGACAGCTTTCCTTGTGATATACCAGAAATCTTGCCAATCTATCACCAGAACCATTTCTATCGTGAGTTTTGGATATGTTTTGACGATTTTGTATACATTAGGAAGGGTCTATGAAGGTGAGATGATTAATGGCCAGAGTCTTCACTATCTTAAATCTTTTGTTGTCCTGTCTCTATCGCTGGTAGTTAGTTTATAGTCTCAACAAACAGTCTAGTAAGGGGCTCAGGGTCTGTTGCTGTTTGTCCTCCTTTGTATTACTTGTATTTATAAGTTTCTGACGCTTTATAGTCACCAAATAGTAAGCAAAATGAATATGAAAACGCGACATGGTACTGAAAGAATAAAAAACACGAGTATCTTCAACTGGACCCTTTGGAAATCAGTGATGGTGAGAGAGCAAAGCGTTTCAGAATACAGGCCTTTGACGTAGCTTGGCTTAGATGGTGTGCTTGTGTTTTTCCTGCTATGGTTAAGTGACAAGTGGATCAATAAGGACGTTAACTCTCTATTTGCCAACAGTTTTTCCAACAACTTTCCAACAAACTAGTGAAGCGAGTTGGATCGTACTTAGAGTTTGCTTCAGATGTTGCTCTTATTTGCTGTATGTTTTTATTTTTGGTACATTTTAGTCTATTTTAATTTTGTATATCGTGTATTTTGATAGCTGGTAGAGGTCTTGCTAATCTGACGCTCTTGTTTCTACTGTGCTTAACCTCTTCAGTACAATGACACGTTTCCATATTCACTCTTTTTACTATTTGGTGATTTAATGCAGCTTCAGAAACTTATGTGGGGGTGGGGGGGGTTAACATAGTGAAAACAGTGGTCATTAATCTTCTGATCTCCATAGACCCTTCCTAATGTCAGTTAAATGGCCTAATCGTAATCAAATTTCAAGGTAAAATGTGTCCCAGTATTGAAGGGGTTAATATCGAGGCTTGTTGGAGCATAGGGACACATGGAGAGAAAACTGAATGATTTACCGCTAGTTTCCTCTCGCATTGATCAACAGAAGGGCGATTAGTGAGCGTTTTACCTGGTTTGTATGTCACTTGGGTGTGTGTGTGTGTGTGTGTGTGTGTGTGTGTGTGTGTGTGTGTGTGTGTGTGTGTGTGTGTGTGTGTGTGTGTGTGTGTGTGTGCTTTGTTCTATGACTTATGAGTCTCTATATATGTCTATCTATTTTTCTATCTAACTGTTTATCTGTCTATCTGTCTGCCTCCTTCATTCTCTTTGACCTCTTGCTGGCCTGTCTCTCTGAGCTTGTCTTTTTTGTATCTATATGTGTTTCTCTATTTATCTGTTTATGTGTGTGTGTGTGTGTGTGTGTGTGTGTGTGTGTGTGTGTGTGTGTGTGTGTGTGTGTGTGCTGTGATTTATGGAATGTGAGGTTATGTGTTTATTTATTTATTTGTTTATTTATTTATTTCTGGTGGTGTTGTCATATTGTTGAGGGAATCTGATTTTAATGGTGACAGAATGAAATGTGAATATGATACACTTCTATTTTATTTTTTCTCTCTGTGTGTTCTATATTTCTCATCATTTAATTCACTTCGTTTTTACTTATGCTGGTGTCCAAATTTTTGACGCTCGTTTATTTATTTATTTATTTTTTTTTTTTGTGTGAGAGAGAGAGAGAGAGAGAGAGAGAGAGAGACAGACAGACAGACAGACAGACACACACACACAGACACACATACACACAGATAGACAGACAGAAAGACATACACAGAATTAAAAGCAACATCTCATAAAAACAAATAAACTTAGAAAAATTAAAGGAAAATAGAAAAAAATATGGAAAGAGATAAAGAAAGAGAAGAATGGCAATGAAGAGAAGGAAGAGGAAGAGGAGAAAAGAAAGAGTCGTTGGAGAGGAGCTGAGGGGATGGGAAATGGAGGAGAGAGAGAGAGAGAGAGTGGAAGAGGAAGGAGGGTGGAGATGAGGGTGACTCCACGTAAATGGCCAATTCCCAGCGGGGCGTCTCGGAATGAGGGCGTAGAGACGGTGGTGTTGGTGGTGGTTGTGGTGGTGGTGGTGGTGGTGGTGGTGATATACTGTAACTATAACTACTACTACTACTACTACTACTACTACTACAATATTATTTCTACTTCTACCGTTCATACTGGTATTGTTTCTTACTATTTACGTAACCTACTTTGTGTGTGTGTGTGTGTGTGTGTGTGTGTGTGTGTGTGTGTGTGTGTGTGTGTGTGTGTTTCATTTACGTTAGACATTAAATAGATAAACATTACTAACGAAAACATTAAATTAAAACATTTGTACGATATTCATGTGTGTGTGTGTGTGTGTGTGTGTGTGTGTGTGTGTGTGTGTGTGTGTGTAAGTCATATCCAACCTATTCAATCTAATCCGCTCAGTGACAGCGATCAGAATCCATCAAACTTTTACAATGAACTAAACAAGAAAGTCATCTCCACAACGTGCCTCCCCACACCACCCTTGTTGTCAGGTCCGTGTTCAAAAAACGCTTTACTTTCTCACCACGACTATTTTCTAAGCCCACAGAGACGATTAGCTGGATTTTTAAGAGTGCATCTCCAGTTAACAATGCAGAAATCTTGTTAATCTGTCTCTAGAACCGTAAAAACACCCTTAGAAACCCGTGTACATTTAAATAAAGCTTTTTTAAATAGTGGAGGTGAAATGTAAAAGTGTTTGAGAATACGAGTCTTAGTGTGAGAGTTCTTCATTACACCACCACCACTATGAACACCCTCTACGATCCCACTGGAGGCCTTTCCTAGACTTACAGTGTGTCTCTTGTACCAAATAAAAACACGAGTAAGTTTCCTCTGTACTCAAGCTGTCTTATCAAACCTTAATCTTTCTACTGGGTCTCAAAGTTCTCTTACGTATCTTAATCAGCTTTTCCTTCACTCCAAGAGCCTCTAACGATTCTTACTCTCTCATTCCATCTCGTGCCCTCTCTTCCCTCCTTACAGTCTCCTAAGAACATAAGAACGTAAGTAAATAAGGGAAGCTACAAGAATTCATCGGGCCTACTAGTGGCGAGCCATCTTAGCTCCTCTTAGTCTGTTTCTTTCCTTGGTGAAATGTTGAGTTTGAAGTCTGGGCAGAGTTTGATTGCGAAAACAGTCCCATTGAGAGCAAAAGTAGTAAATGGTAGAGTGTTTAGAAGCTTTTAATCGGTTTTTTTTTTTTTTTTTTTTTTTTTAGTGTAATCGTCCAGGTTTTCTTAGACGAGGAGACAATTGTGTGTGTGTGTGTGTTTGTGTGTGTGTGTGTGTGTGTGTGTGTGTGTGTGTGTGTGTGTGTGTGTGTGTGTGTGTGGGTGGGTGGGTAAGTGGGTGTGTGTGTGTGTGTGTTGCATTAACACCAATGGAAAAATAAAAGAAAATAGAAATAGAACCAGAATCTCTCAAGAACTCATTCTGTAAATCACTGAACTTTTAAACTGAGTGACCCAAGACGACACAAGTTTAATCCACAACAATATTTCACAGAAGAAGAAGAAGAAGAAAAAAAGAAAAAAGAAGAAGAGGAGGAGGAGGAGGAGGAGACGGAGGAAGAGAAGGAGGAGGAATACATAGGAATACATAGGAAGAAGAGACACCAGAAGACTTGGTGGTTTGTGACGAGGGTGTCTGTCTACTAAAACTACTACTAATACCAAGTGGCAGGAAGGGGCCGACTACCATCACCATACCGAGCAGGTGAATAAGGGGCGAATAAGGAAGAGGAAAAGGAGGAAGAGGAGGAGGAGGAAGAGGAGGAAGGAGGAGGAAAGAAGGAAAGAAAACATACGTAAGAAATCAGGGAAAAGAACAAAATAGAGTAAAATAATGAAATAACACTAGAGGAAAATAAAAACAAACGGAGAAACTTAACGTGAAAAAAAAGAAAAGCAGAAACGAAGTGGAAAAGAATAGGAGAGAAATGACAACCAACACACAAACTTCAGCGATCAAAGAAACAAAAAGACGAAAAAGAAAAGACAAGTAGATAACACAAACTTTAGCGATCAAAGAAAAAGAAAAGAAAAAAGACGAAAATAAAGAAGATAAGAAGTAGACAACACAAATTTCACCAATTAAAGAAAAAGAAAAAAAAAAAAAAGAAAAAGAAAAAAAGACGAAGTAGACAACACAAGAGGGAAATCACAACAAACCCACAAACTTCACTGATCAAAGAAAAACGAAAAAAAAAAAGACAAGACGAAAAGGACAAAAAAGTAGAAAGCACGAGAGCAGAATCACAGCAAACCCACAAACTTTAACCCGACAAGAAGCGGCCACTGAATTCCTCGCTCCAGCGCTGATTACTGGAAACAAACGATGCAAAAAACTAGTTAATTAGAAGCGATAAACACCCCGCGATATCTCTCCGCGTCGCTGCACACTCACGCCCGCTTCAGAGTGTCACTGTCTCGCTGGCCCGTGTTCTGAAACTCTCTGCTGTCTCACCATCGCTGCTTTCCAAAGGCTCCAGTTGAAGATACTCGTGTTTTTAAGAGTAATTTTGTAGTTCTGGTGATAGATTGGCAAGATTTCTGGTTTATTTTACCCCTTCAGTACTGGGACGCATTTTTACATCGAGTTTTAGGTACGATTAGGAGATTTTGTTGACATTAGGAAGAGTCTATGGAGGTCAGAAGATTAATGGCCAGAATCTTCACTATTTTATTCCCCATATAAGTTTCTGAAGCTGTATAAAATCACCAGATAGTAAGTAGACTAAATATGGAAACGCGTCCTGGTACTGAAGGAGTCAAAAGGAGAAACTGTCTTGAAAACCCGTCTAGTTGTCTTTGTGGCCTTGAAAAATCGTAGTAATGAGAAGGGAAGGCGTTTCTGAATACGGATTAGTCTCCCTATCTCGCTGTCTTTCCTCCTGTCGAAATCTTGAGAGTAGTTAGTTAGGTGTTTAATTAGTAAGTTACTGGGTGTAGTTAGTGAAATGTATAGGTAGTTAGTGTGTTAATGAGTTAGTGATGCCGTGACATACCGCCCACTCACTCACACGGCTTCACAAGCCAGAGGACCGGGGTTCAATTCCCCGGCCGGGTGGAGATATTTGGGTGTGTCTCCTTTCACGTGTAGCCCCTGTTCACCTAGCAGTGAGTAGGTACGGGATGTAAATCGAGGAGTTCTGACCTTGTTGTCTCGGTGTGTTGTGTGTGCCTGGTCTCAGGCCTATCCGAAGATCGGAAACAATGAGCTCTGAGCTCGCTCCGTAGGGTAACGTCTGGCTGTCTCGTCAGAGACTGCAGCAGATCAAACAGTGAAACACACACACACACACACACACACACACACACACACACACACACACACACACACACACACACACACACACACACACACAAAAATAAAATAATAAGAATGGGAAAGGAAATCACGTCACGATTTTATCATCTTATCAAATTTCAGAAACTGTCACATCACACCCACGCTTCTCTCTCTCTCTCTCTCTCTCTCTCTCTCTCTCTCTCTCTCTCTCTCTCTCTCTCTCTCTCTCTCTCTCTCTCTCTCTCTCTCTCTCCATCAAGATAAAAGGTAAAAGGAAGGAAGAAAAGATGGAATTCACAAGCTACTATTACGTCACCATATCAGATTTCTGGACCCATAATAAGCCGTCACATCACCACCCACGTCACCACACACACACACACACACACACACACACACACACACACACACACACACACACACACACACACACACACACACACACACACACACACAAAACACACTTATTACATTATTACATTATTACATCATACAGATTTAAAAAGCTTGTCACATCGCACCTACACACTCACACTCACTCACTCACGCACACCCACGCACACACCCACACGCTGGCTAGTCTCCCTCACCCCCCTTCCCTTCCCTCTCCCCCTCCTATCCTCCTCCAACGCCCCCCCCCCCGCCACCTCAGGATATTAAGCGGAAGTTCAACTTGTGTATCTTCCACCAAAATAGAGCTTTGTTGACTCAGCTTAAAATTGCACTGACTTGGAATACCCCACTCCTCCTCCTCCTCCTCCTCCTCCTCCTCCTCCTCCTCCTCTTCCTCCTCCTTTGACTCTTCTTCTTCCTCCTCCTCTTCTTCTTCTTCTTCTTCCTCCTTCTTCTCCTTGTCGCTATCCTCCTCCTCCTCCTCCTCCTCCTCCTTCGACTCTTCTTCTTCCTCTTCCTCCTCCTACTCGTCGTCCTACTCCTCCTTCTCCTCCTTCGACTTTTTTTCCTCCTCCTCCTCCTCCTCCTCCACCCCCTCCTCCTCCTCCTCCTCCTCCTCCTCCTCCTCCTCCTCCTCCTCCTCCTCCTCCTCCTCCTCCTCCTCCTCCTCGTCTTTATCCTCCTCCTCCTACTGTTTTCCTTATTATCAGACAAGAAAAATTGTATCTAGTTTTTTCATGTTTTTCACTACTAAACGAATCTATGGTCACACTTTTTTTTTTTTTCATTTTGGTCTCATAAAAAGTTTGGCAAATTTTTTAAACACGATTTTTTTTAGATATGGAAAACTGTCTCTTGTATTTCATGTTATTTCATTTGTTTATTTTTTTTTTTTTTACAAGTTCCTTCTTTTTGACAATTGGTTCTTCGTGAAATACCTGCAGAGTCACCACACACACACACACACACACACACACACACACACACACACACACACACACACACACACACACACACACACACACACACTTGCTATCCTCAGTAAGGCTGTTATTGTGTGTTCTTTCTTTGTGTTTCTTTGTATTCCTTTATATTCCTCCTTCTTTTACTCCTTCTCCTCTTCTTATTCTTCCTCTTTCTCCCTCTCCTCCTCCTCCTACTTCTTTGATTCTCCTTCCTCTTCTTCTTCCTTCTCCTCCTCCTGCTCCACCTTCTTCTTTGACTTTTCTTATTCCTCCTCCTCCTCCTCCTCCTCCTCCTCCTCCTCCTCCTCCTCCTCCACTTCCAACTACGACAAAAACGATGAAGATGACCTCGACTCTTACCGGAAAAAAAGAATATAGTAACCTAGAGAGAGAGAGAGAGAGAGTATTGTAAAGAGTCCCTGACATGTTTTTCCCTTTTGTACCAACACTCTGAAAACAACAAAGGGAAAAACACACTTCCTTTAGTCCCTGTGTCAACTCCTTAAGTACTGAGGCACGACAACACTGAGCAGGAGGAGGAGGAGGAGGAGGAGGAGGAGGAGGAGGAGGAGGAGGAGGGAGAAAAGAGCAAAGTACACGAAGAAGTAAAGATGGACGAAAGAAAGAGGAGGGAACGTGCCTGAGAGAGAGAGAGAGAGAGAGAGAGAGAGAGAGAGAGAGTGTGTGTGTGTGTGTGTGTGTGTGTGTGTGTGTGTGTGTGTGTGTGTGTGTGTGTGTGTGTGTGTGTGCAAAGGGCAGGGCATGGGAGAATGAGTTTACACGAGCATAAAATTTCAATCTACTCTCTGAACCTTTCCTAACCAAACTCCTCCTCCTCCTCCTCCTCCTCCTCCTCCTCCTCCTCCTCCTCCTCCTCCTCCTCCTCCTCCTCCTCCTCCATTGTATAAACGTCATTTTCTTCCACCATTTCAGTTATTTCATCTTTGATTTTACTTCCATTTTCTCTCATTTGGCATTCATCCCTCCCCCACCCCCACTCTCTCTCTCTCTCTCTCTCTCTCTCTCTCTCTCTCTCTCTCTCTCTCTCTCTCTCTCTCTCTCTCTCTCTGGACCACTTTTTTTTCGTTTTTATCTTATTTATTTACTTTTTTTTCGTTGGCCACCTCACATTCCCAAACTTTCTGCCTCCGTCACTTTCCTTCAGCCTTTGACCACGATGGCATTTTACGTGGGAGGCAGCGAGACACCCCCCCACCTCCCTCTCCCACCTGCCCCAATTCTAGATAATAGCTTTTGGCCTCTGTTCTTCAGGGATTGGTGTGTAAGAGCATTTTTCCTCTTTGTTTCCTCTTTTTCAAGCTTTTTTGTCCCTGTGTCTCTTTGGCTGACTCGCTCCTGTGTAAAAGTAATCGTTTGTTGTTAAGTTGTTTTGTTTTGTTTTTCTTTTTTTTATTTTATTTGTTACTGTTTTTTATTTGTTTTCCAGCTTGTCTTTTTTATTTTTTTTCTCTATTTTCATTGTTTTTTCTTCCTATAGTTTTTTTTTTTTTTTTTTTTTTTTTTTATCTTTTATATTCTTATTCTTGTTTTGTTTTTCTGGTTGTCTTTTTTTTCTTTTCTTTTCTTTTTTTGTATATTTTCTTCATTGTTTTGTCTTCCTATAGTCTTTTTTTTTCTTTTTTTTTTTTTTATTTGTATATCTTTTCCTTGGTTTGCTTTCCTGGCACCGGTTTTTGTCCTTCCTTTCCATATTTTCTTTTCTTGGTCTGTTTTCCTGGTAGAGTATTTTTTTTCTTTTTCTTTGCATATTTTCATCCTTTTTTTTTTTGTCTTCCTAGTCTTTTTTTCTCCTCCTTTTTCATCTTTATCTTCATCTTTCTTCACCTCAAATATTTTCCTCCGTGTTAATTGAAGTGTCTATGTAAACTCCCACTTCGCTTTTACAATCCGTATGCAAAGGCTTGTTTCTTGCCACCACAGACACCTAGAATAGATAAATAAACTATCTCGGACCTGCAAAGTGGCTGGCAACAAACACACACCAGCTCTATCATTCTCATATAATTGTAGTGTATATGTAAAATCTCGCATCGCTTTTGTTCTTGAATTTTTGGCTAACTCCTGTGTCTTTTAGGGATCTGGCAATATAGTGAGCCTTTTATTTATTTATTTTTTTTTTTTTTTTTTTACATATTTTGTTGCCCGTGGTCAGCTGTCCCTCCTATATATAAAAAAAAATTCAAATGCAAAGTTGTGTTTCTTGCCACCACAGACACATGAAATAGATAAATAGACTCTCTCGGACCTGCAATGGGACTCGTTACTAATAGACTCTCTCGGACCTGCAATGGGACTCGTTACTAATAGACTCTCTCGGACCTGCAATGGGACTGGTTACTAATAGACTCTCTCGGACCTGCAATGGGACTCGTTACTAATAGACTCTCTCGGACCTACAATGGGACTCGTTACTAATAGACTCTCTCAGACCTACAATGGGACTCGTTACTAATAGACTCTCTCGGACCTACAATGAATAGACTCTCTCGGACCTGCTACTAATGACTCTCTCGGACCTGCAATGGGACTTACTAATAGACTCTCTCGGACCTACAATGGGAATGGTTACTAATAGACTCTCTCGGACCTGCAATGGGACTCGTTACTAATAGACTCTCTCGGACCTGCAATGGGACTCGTTACTAATAGACTCTCTCGGACCTACAATGGGAATGGTTACTAATAGACTCTCTCGGACCTGCAATGGGACTCGTTACTAATAGACTCTCTCGGACCTGCAATGGGACTCGTTACTAATAGACTCTCTCAGACCTACAATGGGACTCGTTACTAATAGACTCTCTCGGACCTGCAATGGGACTCGTTACTAATAGACTCTCTCGGACCTGCAATGGGACTCGTTACTAATAGACTCTCTCGGACCTGCAATGGGACTCGTTACTAATAGACTCTCGGACCTGCAATGGGACTCGTTACTAATAGACTCTCTCGGACCTGCAATGGGACTCGTTACTAATAGACTCTCTCGGACCTGCAATGGGACTCGTTACTAATAGACTTTTTTTTTATTTCATTCTTTATATTGTCCTTCTCAAAAGAGATAAATCACTTTTTTTTTTCCATTTTAACCCATTTCTGAAAGCCATGATTTTTGCTAGCGCAGATACGACAAATGAACAAAGAATGAAATAAAATGAAATGGCTCAAAGTTTCGCTCATATTGAAGAATTAGAAGCATTACACCATTACAGTTAGTAAATATTAAAAGCAGAATTGATATTTTGACAAGGAGTGTTAGTGATAAGAGGAAGATAAAAAAAAAAGATAAGGTTCACAGTCTCGTGTTTTCGTCTCATTATTTTGCTCTTTCTCTCATTAAGTTCAGGTGAAAAAAGTATGTGTCTCTTTTTCTCTCTCTTTTCTCTCTTTTTCTCTCTCATTCTCTCACTCTATTATTTTATCTCGGGAAGAAGACCACCCATCGAACCTGTTTGTGTCCCTTGTAAGTGAGTTATCTCCTCCTCCTCCTCCTCCTCCTCCTCCTCCTCCTCCTCCTCCTCCTCCCGCTTTTAACATTGGCATTCTTTTCTTCCTCACGTTTTCTCTCAGTTTCCTTTACATTACCGTCTCTCTCTCTCTCTCTCTCTCTCTCTCTCTCTCTCTCTCTCTCTCTCTCTCTCTCTCTCTCTCTCTCTCTCTCTCTCTCTTATTCAGAATTGATTTATCCAGTGTTCGCTTTCTCCTGTTTCCTGCATTAGTGTATTTACATGTTCCTTTCATATTCTCTCTCTCTCTCTCTCTCTCTCTCTCTCTCTCTCTCTCTCTCTCTCTCTCTCTCTCTCTCTCTCTCTCTCTCTCTCTCTCTCTCTCTCTCTCTCTCTCTCTCTCTCTCTCATCCGTAAACACTTAATTCAATCCATCTTCTTCCTTGTTCTCCCTCTCCCTTTACTCGTCTGTTTAATATTGTCACGTTTATTGCATCAGTTTCCTCTTTCCTTTCATTCTTACTGTTTTTAGTAGTAGTAGTAGTAGTAGTAGTAGTAGTAGTAGTAGTTTGTATTTTTTATATTTTAGAATTTTTTGTTTTGTTTTTATAGTTTCTTTGAATATTTATCTTTTTTTCAACTTTAATTCAATAGTTTTTTTTCCCTTTTCGTTATTTTCTATCTTCCTTAATCTCTCTCTCTCTCTCTCTCTCTCTCTCTCTCTCTCTCTCTCTCTCTCTCTCTCTCTCTCTCTCTCTCTCTCTCTCTCTCTCTCTCTCTCTCTCTCTCTCTCTCTCTCTCTCTCTCTCTCTCTCTCTCTCTCTCTCTCTCTCTCTCTCTCTCTCTCTCTCTCTCTCTCTCTCTCTCTCTCTCTCTCTCTCTCTCTCTCTCTCTCTCTCTCTAAGTGTTGACAAGTTTCCCCTTTTAGTTCTCTTTATTTGACTTCTATAGACGTATAACTTAGTTTCCTTGCATGTTCATCTATTTTCCTAGCTTTAATCCGTCAATTTCCTTCACCATTAATGTCGTCTCTCCCTCTCATCCTTCATTTCCTTCTAAAATACTAAAGAACATCACATTTTACTCTCTTTCTTGTCTACTATCAACTTACAACACCCTCTCCTTCCCTCTCCCACTCTTCCTTTCCCTCTTCCTCTCTCTCTTCCTTTCCTTCTTCCTATCCCTCTCCTTTTCCCTCTCGTCATGACCCACTAAAGTACTGTTCCCTTCCATGCCATTATCTATACCACTCTCTCCCTCTCCCTTTCCCTCTCCTTCCTCCTATCCCTCTCCCTTTCCTTCTTCCTGTCCCTCTCCCTCTCGTCATGACCCACTTAAGTACTGTTCCCTCGCCACGCCATTATCTCCCTTCGTGCTGCTTAGAAGAGGATGGGGAGCGTGATTGAGTTAAGGCAGCCGCGTCCCACATCACGTTAGCAGCCAGGGAAGTGATGGGACGAGCCAGAGGACGAGCCAGTGGATAGGACGGTTACAGGTATTTGAGGCTACAGTGAGCAGTCTTGGGGAGGTTAGGTTAAGGGGGGTCAATATTGTTGTTATTGATGTTACTATTGCTTTTTGTTATGATTAAGTGGGTGTTTTTGTTAAGGGTTTGTGTTGAAGGTGTAAGTAATGGAGTGTAATGTATAGGATATGTTTTAGTCTCTCTATAAAGATGTCTGCCTGATTTTTTTTTTTTTTTTCCACCATCCTTGTCTATAAATATGTGTAATCTCGTAAAGTTCCCTGTTGACGTAACGCTGACACTTAATCTACTATAACGTTTTAATTTTGGCGTTTTCTAATGATGAAGGAGTTTTTGGCTCGCTGGAGAATAAAGTCTTAGCATAAATTGAAGTGTTTCTGTATTCTTTTATTACTAAGTACTTTTCTATTTAATTTTTTTCTTGTATATTCATTTTTCATTTTCATTTAATGGGTTTCTTTTTTACTATTATTATTTTCTGTCTTTTCTCTTAATCTTCCTAATCCTTCATCTTCCTCCATTCCTGTTCCCACTTGTCATTCCTATCTATAAGTGTGTCTAGTTTCCTTTAACTCTAATGACTTTGGATGGTTTAGGAACAGTCTTGGCATTAACTTTTTTTTTTCTGGGTATTTCTTTGCAAAACATTCCTTCCTGTTCCCACCTATCTCCTCCAGCCATCTGTGCCTAGTTGTCAAAATTTCTCACTGATTGATTAGCTGATTGGCATTTCTGTGCAAACTGTGCCTTTCTCTTCCCATATGTGTCTAGTGTCCTTTAGCGCTCTATTAATTGTTTGACTACTTGAAGAATAGTCTGCATATATTTTGGAAAGGGTGATTCTGTGCAATGCCTTCCTTTTCCCACCTGTCATCCTCTTCCATATGTGTCTAGTGTCCTCTAGTGCTCTAATTACTGTTTGGATAGTTGAAGAACGGTCTTTGCAAATCTTAATTTTTATTTATTTATTCATTTATTTATTTATTTTATTTTATTTTATTTTTTATTTATTTATTTATTTTTATTATTTCTGCTGGGGGAGTATTTCTGCACCAAATTTGTCTTCCTATTTCTGCACCAAACTTGCCATCCTATTTCTGCGCCAAATTTGTCTTCCTATTTCTGCGCCAAACTTGTCTTCCTATTTCTGCGTCTTTCTATTTCTGCGCCAAATTTGTCTTCCTATTTCTGCGCCAAATTTGTCTTCCTATTTCTACGCCAAACTTGTCTTCCTATTTCTGCGCCAAATTTGTCTTCCTATTTCTGCGCCAAACTTGCCTTCCTATTTCTGCACCAAACTTGCCAATTTCTGCGCCATACTTGTCTTCCTATTTCTGTGCCAAATTTGTCTTCCTATTTCTGTGCCAAATTTGTCTTCCTATTTCTGCGCCAAACTTGCCTTCCTATTTCTGCACCAAACTTGCCATCCTATTTCTGCGCCAAATTTGTCTTCCTATTTCTGCACCAAACTTGCCATCCTATTTCTGCACCAAATTTGTCTTCCTATTTCTAGCTATCACCCCCATCCATCTAATGTCCTTTAGCTCTCTATTGACTGTCTGACTAGCTGAAGATTAGTCTTTTCATATTCTTTTTCTTTCATGGAGAGGCATTTCTGTGCAAACCATGCCTCCCTGTTTCTACCCACGCATCTGTGCCTAGTCTTCTGAATCTCACTATTGACTCAGCACCAACAACTGAGAATACTTTGACCTTAGGAAATTGGAATGAAAGATCACGCTGGTTATTCTCCCAAGTCGATTGTAATGAGTCTTAACAAGGCATCATTAGTATTGCAGCTAAGATTAACATTGCCGTGGGGAACAGAATTGCATTTCATTCCTTCATTTTCCTGCATTTCATTTGTAATTCAACACATTTATTCCTAATCTTCGTGTTGAATTACCAGGTTGGAGAGTTAGATGATGTTAACCTCTTCAGTACCATGACGCGTTTTCATATTGATTTCAGTTATTATTTGGTGATCTTGTACAGCTTCAGAAACTTATGTGGGGATTAAAATAGTGACGACTGTGGCCATTAATCTTCTGACTTCGTAGACCCTTGCTAATGTACATAAAAACGTCTAATCACACCTAAACTCAAGGTAAAAAAAAGCGTCCCAGTACTGAAGGGATTAATACACAGACTTCAGCCCAGATTAACAAAGCCGTTGGGGAGAGAGAGAGAATTCCGTTTCACTCCATCATTTTCTTGCATTGGTGTTGTAACTCGACACATTTATTCCTGATCCGCGCGTTGAGTCACCAGGTGTTGCATAGATGGTGTAAAGTGATAAGCTCTCCCTGGTGCTAAAATGATCGTCACCTTTTTTTTATTTTGCACTCAGTCTTTGTTTTATTTTCTCTTTTTCATTCCTCCTGTTTTGCATTTAGCCTTTTTTTTTTTTATCTTTCCTTCCTCATTTATATTCAGCCTTTTTTTATTTATTTCTCCTGAGTATTTCAATATATTCGTTTTTTATCATCGTACTAATTGTCGAAAGTTAAATAGAAAGATTACCAATACATAGAAGGTAATAATGATAATAATAATGATAATAATAATAGTAATAATAATAATAATAATAATAATAATAATAATAATAGTTTTTTTTCTTACTGCTTCTACTTATTTTATACACTGACATTATTGCATTCCTTATTCTTTTAGTGATTCTACAGAGAGAGAGAGAGAGAGAGAGAGAGAGAGAGAGAGAATCTGAATTCTCTTTGATTGAGTAGTGTGTCCATTAAAGCTTTATTCACACACACACACACACACACACACACACACACACGTCAGATCTCTCATTCTCATAAATTTCCCTCCGTGTTAATTGAAGTGTGTATGTAAAATCTCGCATCGCTTTTATAATTCAGATCCATTGTCGTGTGTCAAAATAAACTCCAATTCCTCGTGGCAGTTTAGGAATTACGTGACACTGCACTGGAATTGGCTGCGTTTTGTTATCTTGGAAGTATTAAAATGTTTGGCAGCTTTTTGATGAGTTTTCAGTTATACAGGTAAGCAAAATGTAATCATGCGTGTTTTTTTTTTTTATAGTAATTTTGTTCTCATTGTTTTTAGTACGTGGGTGTTTCTTTTTTCCTGTTCACCTGCTTTTCGTTTGGTTATTTTGAGAAGGAAAGTTTTTTTTTTTTTT
>NC_059286.1:11456139-11463639 GCF_017591435.1 Portunus trituberculatus
TGCTCCTCTCCCTGTTGTTTTGTCGAGGCAGGACACGGTGGAGGAAAAAAGGAACAAGAAGAGATACGCTTTAGGGACAAACATTGATGGAGTCTTGTGAGGGGAGCTGAAGGGAGAGTAAAAGGGGGAGATTGAAGGGATACTGATGGCTGGGCTGATACGAGGTGGGGGAAAGTGAAGGGAACGAGGGAAGATGGGAGGAAAGATGGGAAGGGAATGGATATGAAACGGATGGAAACATGTGGAGGAAAATATACGAATAAATAATGGAAGGAGGGTTGGTTTTTGTTTTTTATGATGAGAGTAGAAAGTGAAGGAAATTTAAAGATGTTAGTTATTTAGTTTCGATGATGAAATGAACTAAAGTAAAAAATAATGCAATAATTAATCATGCAAAAAAAAGAGTGGAAATAATGTTAAGAAGAAGAAGAAGAAGAAGAAGAAGAAGAAGAAGAAGGGAAAAATAGACAGAAAAAAAAGTTATATTCACAATTTTATGATGAAAATAACTGAAGGATAAGCTAAGAATGAAACAACGAAAAAATATAGGAAAGATGAAAATAACTGATACGAAATGAAAAAAAAATACATAAGGAAAGTTTTGCCTTCACAGTTCTACTTAGTTTCCTTTTTATCTTTGTTATTTTTCCTCTTCCTTCGTTTTTTCCCATATTCCAACGTTCAGTTTGAGTGTTTCCCTTGTTTTTTTTCCCATCATTCATCTTCATTTCCAACCACTTTGCTCTCTCTCTCTCTCTCTCTCTCTCTCTCTCTCTCTCTCTCTCTCTCTCTCTCTCTCTCTCTCTCTCTCTCTCTCTCTCTCTCTCTCTCTCTCTCTCTCTCTCTCTCTCTCTCTCTCTCTCTCTCTCTCTCTCTCCTGCCAACAATCCCTCCTTTCATCTCGTGTATCTTTTCTCCTTCATCATTATTCTCTTTCTTCCTCCTTCCAAGTATCCACCTTACAGACTTATCTCCTCCTCCTCCTCCTCCTCCTCCTCCTCTTCCTCCTCCTCTTCATCTGCTCCTCACTCGCCTACTCCTTTTTCTCTCCTTTCTACTCGTGTCCTTTTCCTACGCCTTTTTTTGCCTGCTCCTCCTCCTCCTCCTCCTCCTCCTCCTCCTCCTCCTCCTCCTCCTCCTCCTCCTCTTCTTCTTCTTCTTCTTCTTCTTCTTCTTCTTCTTCTTCTTCTTCTTCTTCTTCTTCTTCTTCTTCTTCCTCCTCCTCCTCCTCCTCCTCCTCCTCCTCCTCCTCCTCCTCCTCCTCCTCCACCTACACATCATTAAAGGTCCTTTATCTGAATAAAAGGATCGTAGGAAATCTACTTTTGGAAACTGGATATGTGAGAGAGAGAGAGAGAGAGAGAGAGAGAGAGAGAGAGAGAGAGAGAGAGAGAGAGAGAGAGAGATGATAACGAAAGAAAAAGGAAAACAGAAGTATTAATAAACGAAAATAACAAACGTATAGAGAAAAAAAAATCAATAAAAGAAAATAAAAACAAGAAAAAGAAATGAAAATAAACTGAGAGAAAGAAAAAGAGAGAGAAACAGAAAAAGACACAGACGCACAAAAACCCAAAAACACATAAAACACCTAAAAATGCCACCACCAACACCACACAGCCATAGGACAAGAAGTAAGGAGGTAAGGAGTGAGGGAGCTTTAGGAGAGACGATAGATTGAAGAGCAGAGGAGCTGAGTGTCACATGCTCTTCCTTTCCCTGACCTCCAATCCAGCTAAGTGTTTTCAGCAGACCGAAGGAGAGAGTCTAATTCTCTTAATGACTGAGTGTGGCTCTTAAGTGGGGGAGTAATGTTTTTCCCGGGACAGAGAGGCAATAAGAGGAAGAAGAGGAGCAGGAGGAGGAGGTGGTGGTGGTGGTGGTGGAAAAGATGTAATATAGAAAGGAGAAGGAGGAGAAGATGGGGTAATTAAGGAAGAAAAGGAGTAATATAGAAGGATGAGAGGGAAGAAAATAAGGGAAGAAGTGTAGAAATTAAGGAAGAGGAGGAGGAGGATGTGGAGAAAAGACGGAATGAAAAAGGAGAAGAAGGAAAAGAAGGAGAAACTAAGAGAGGAACAAAAGTAGGAAGATGAAAAGGAAGAAAAAAAGAAGAAATGGAGAAACTAAGGAAGAGGAGGAGGAGGAGAGGAGGAGGAGGAGGAGGAGGAGGAGGAGGCAGTAAAAAAAAAGCATTATTGAAGGATAAAACGAAGAAGAAGAAGAAAATTAAGGAAGACAAGAATGTGAAAGTAAGAACACGAGAAGGAGAAAGAAGATAGAAGAGTAGGAGAAGGAAGAGAAAGGAAGCAGAGGAGGAAGAGGAGGAGGAGGATGAAAGAATTAAAGGAGAAGGAGGAAGATAAGATGGTGGAATGTTATAATAAGGCGCATTAGGATTAGAGAGAGAGAGAGAGAGAGAGAGAGAGAGAGAGAGAGAGAGAGAGAGAGAGAGAAGGATAGGAAGTTAATAAAGGATAAAATAAGAAATACGTGAAGAAAAAATAAACAAAGGAAACAAGAAAATTATGCAAAGAAAAACAGAAAAAAGCAAAACAAAAGAAGAAAGATGAGAGAGACGAGGAAAGGAGGAAGGAAGGAAGAAGACGAGGAAAGGAGGAAGGAAGGAAGAAGACGAGGAAAGGAGGAAGGAAGGAAAGAAGAAGAGGAGGAGGAGGAGGAGGAGAAAGCTAATAGAAAACAACGGGGCCTCCTGATTGACTATGGAAGAGAGAGAGAGAGAGAGAGAGAGAGAGAGAGAGAGAGAGAGAGACAGACAGACAGACAGACAGACAGACAGACAGACAGACAGACAGACAAACAAACAGCGAGAGAGAGAGAGAGAGAGAGAGAGAGAGAGAGAGAGAGAGAGAGAGATTGTGTGTGTGTGTGTGTGTGTGTGTGTGTGTGTGTGTGTGTGTGTGTAAGTGTTACCCTTAGGTCATAACTCATTTCAGAATCAAAACTTTACCAAACCAGTTGGAGAAAAGAGAGAAAGTTCCGTAGAGAGAGAGAGAGAGAGAGAGAGAGAGAGAGAGAGAGAGAGAGAAGTTCAATTTTGATCCACTCAAGACGCTAAGAACGGAAAGAGAAGGAGAAAAGAAGGAAATGAAAGAAATATAGCACAGGAGAGAAGGAGAGAATGAAGAGAGAGAGAGAGAGAGAGAGAGAGAGAGAGAGAGAAGAGGGAACAACAAATAAGGAGAAAGAAAAATAAAGATAAAAGTAGAAATTTATTGTGTTTTGGTTATTAATTAAGGAAAGACGACAGAAGAAAAAAAAGGAAGAAGAGAAGGAAAATAATTATAAAAGAATAGAAAAAAATACGATGAAAAATATAAATGATTATTTTCTCGTATTCCTTGAAAAATTTTAAAAAGAATAAAGGAAAATAGAGGAAGGGAAAGAGAAAAGAGGGAAAAATGATAATAAGAGGAATAGAGGCTAGGAAAATAAAAATTAGAGTGTTTTCTTAGGGAGACTGAGAGAGAGAGAGAGAGAGAGAGAGAGAGAGAGAGAGAGAGAGAGAGAGAGAGAGGAGAAAATTTAAATGAGTTATATTTCTTAATTGAAGCGAGAGAAGAAGATAACAAGAGAGAGAGAGAGAGAGAGAGAGAGAGAGAGAGAGAGAGAGAGAATAATAGAGCGTGATAATTGAAAGGGCAAATAAAAAGAGATGAAAGAAGAAAGTAAGAAAATAAAAAAAGAAAATAAAGAGGAAGAAAATCAAGTCGTGATATTAGAATGAAGGAAAAGAATAAGAAAATACGAAAAAGAAAATCAATAAAGAGAGAAAAATAAGCCACGATTATAGAAAAGGAGAGACGAAGGAAGAAAAGAAAGAAAAGAAAAAGAAAATCAATAAAGCCACGAAAATAAAGAAATGAAGGATAAAAAACAAAAAAAGAAGAAGAAAAGAAAACCAATAAAGAGGAAAATGATATGCCGTTAATATGAGAAAAAAGAAGAAAAGAAATGAAAAGAGGAAAACATTTTGCCAGGAAAGTTAAAAAGAATAGCTAAGAAAAAAAGAAAATGGACCAAGATTAAAGAAAATGGTGAAAATGAAAGAAATAAGAATGAAAATAAAATAAAAAAGATAGGCAGTGAAAATGAGAAAATAGTCCATGGAAAAGATAGACCAAGAAAATCAGGAAAGAAAAGAAAAGAAAAGAAAAAAAAAAAGGAAGATGGGACATGAAATTAAAGTAAACGGTGAAAATAAAAGAAATAACAGTGAAAATTGAATAAAAACAAGTGGAAATGGAAACAAATAAAAATAGACCAAGAAAAGAAAAAAAAATTGGTTTATAAAAATTTTAAAACTGAAAATAAAAATGAATAACGATAAAAATGAAAAGATAGACAGTGAAAGTAAGAAATATGTCCATGAAAAAATAGGCGAAGAAAAGAAAGAAAATAAGAAAATGAAAGAAAAGAAAAGAAAAAAGAAAATGGGGCATAAAAATTTTTAAAAACAGTGAATATAAAAATAAAAATGATGGACAGTGAAAATAAGAAAATTAGACCATAGAAAAAATAGACCAAGAAAATAAAGAAAATGAAGTTGATAAAGAAAATAAAGAAAATGAAAACACAAAAGCAACACGCCATGAAAATTAGAAAAGAATAAAAAAATAATGTTTTCTCACGGTTATAAAGAAAAAGATACTGTTTTTTCACGGTTATAAAGAAAAAGATACTGTTTTTTCACGGTTATAAAGAAAAAGATACTGTTTTCTCACGGTTATAAAGAAAAGATACTGTTTTTTTCAAGATTATAAGGAAAAGATACTGTTTTCTCACGGTTATAAAGAAAAAGATACTGTTTTTTTCAAGATTATAAAGAAAAGATACTGTTTTCTCACGGTTATAAAGAAAAAGATAGTTTTTTCAAGATTATAAAGAAAAGATACTGTTTTCTCACGGTTATAAAGAAAAAGATAGTTTTTTCAAGATTATAAAGAAAAGATACTGTTTTCTCACGGTTATAAAGAAAAAGATAGTTTTTTTCAAGATTATAAAGAAAAGATACTGTTTTCTCACGGTTATAAAGAAAAAGATAGTTTTTTCAAGATTATAAGGAAAAGATACTGTTTTCTCACGGTTATAAAGAAAAAGATAGTTTTTCAAGATTATAAAGGAAAAGATACTGTTTTCTCACTTATAAAGAAAATGAGTTATCTTTTTTTTCTGAATGGAAGAGAAAATGAGCTTCACAGTATTATTATTACCATCATCTTCCCGACGCCTCATTAAAAAGAAGGGAGGAAAAAATGAAGGGAAGGAAAGAAGAGGGAGGGAAAAAAGTTGCTAGGTAGAAAAATTTGAGTCATATTTAGTGATGATCAAAAAGATGTTAAGGTCATTATTTTGCCTCCCTTCCTCTTCTTCCTCTTCTTCTTCTTCTTCTTCTTCTTCTTCTTCTTCTTCTTCTTCTTCTTCTTCTTCTTCTTCTTCTTCTTCTTCTTCTTCTTCTTCTTCTTCTTCTTCTTCTTTGTCATTTGTTTTTATTGTTGCTGCTACTGTTGTCGTCGTTGTTTTCTCTCTCTCTCTCTCTCTCTCTCTCTCTCTCTCTCTCTCTCTCTCTCTCTCTCTCTCTCTCTCTCTCTCTCTCTCTCTCTCTCTAATTGTGATAATGGAGCAATAAACGACCTAATTTGTACTCCGTCTCCTCCTCCTCCCCTCCTCCTCCTCCTCCTCCTCCTCCTCCTCCTCCTCCTCCTCCTCCTCCTCCTCCTCCTCCTCCTCCTCCTCCTCCTCCTCGTCCTCCTCCTTTTCCTCCTTCTCCTCCTCCTCCTCGTCTTCCTCTTCCTCTTCCTCTTCCTCTTCCTCCTCCTCCTCCTCCTCCTCCTCCTCCTCCTCCTCCTCCTCCTCCTCCTCTCATCGTCGTCGTCTTCATCTTCTCCCTCCTCCTCCCCCTCTTCTTACTTCCTTCTCGTCTTGCTTAATTTTCTCCTATCCTCCTCCTCCTCCTCCTCCTCCTCCTCCTCCTCCTCCTCCTCCTCCTCCTCCTCCTCCTCCTCCTCCTCCTCCTCCTCTTCCCCCGTAATCAAGGTTAATAGAAGCAAAGGTAATGAACATTCACGTGGGGGCTGTCTCACACACACACACACACACACACACACACACACACGTAATGAAATGGCCAGACTCATCGTTATATACTTGCCAGAGAGAGAGAGAGAGAGAGAGAGAGAGAGAGAGAGAGAGAGAGAGAGAGAGAGAGAGAGAGAGAGAGTGAAATCATCCTTACCCTCTCTCTCTCTCTCTCTCTCTCTCTCTCTCTCTCTCTCTCTCTCTCTCTCTCTCTCTCACCTACCCACCAATTAGAAGGAAGAACAGGTGTGGTCCCAGTAAGCCCAAACTTTCGCTACTTTCAACAGGCCACGAGCTGCCAGAGACCCCTTGAGAACTCCACCGAGACGAGGCTACCTGGAAACTCACTAACTACCTGGATCTTGCTTGCTTGTATACTGTGGTGAGCTTTTTGTGGTTAGTTTGTGATGTTTGGTTGGGTTAGGTTAGGTTAGGTTGGGTTAGGTTTGATTAGGTTGGGTTGGGTTGGGTTGGGTTAGGTTAGGTTAGGTTGCGTTAGGTTAGGTTGGGTTGGGTTGGGTTGGATTAGGTTAGGTTGGGTTGGGTTGGGTTAGGTTAGGTTAGGTTGGGTTGGGTTGGGTTGGGTTGGGTTGGGTTGGGTTAGGTTGGGTTACGTTGGGTTGGGTCTTATTTTATTCATTTATTGACCGCAACCAAATATGACAATTACAGGAGGACTTGGAAGGGATAGTCTATCAAAATGTTTCCTCTAAGAACACACACAACATCCTGCTCTGTGAAACCATTTGATCAAGTAAGCACCAGTGAAGTTAATCATAATATCAAAGGGGTAGCTATCGATCACATCTCAGGAGTCGTCTTAATGCTATTTTCTATCCCTCCAAAACCGTCAACGCCACCAAACCTCTGCTGGTGTCTAAGTACTCACAGCTAATCAGGGAGCCACGAGTGCATTCGGTTACGGTGTCTAAGAGGAAGGCATTGATCATATTTCTTGAACGATTCTAATGTTGCTATTATTGTTTTCTTTCCTCCCTCAGTGTGACAACTCCACCAAACCCTCGCTGGTGATTCTCTCTTCTAAAGGCGCCACGTATGTGTTCAAATTTCTCTTTACTCGACATAAATTGCAATTCTGAAGGGTCTGATTTGTTTTTTAACACCTTCAGTACCATGACTCGTCTTCACATTCATTCTGCTTACTATTTAATGATTTTATACAGCTTCAGAAACTTAAATGGGGGATTGAAATAGTGAAGACTCTGGCCATTAGTCTTCTGACCTCCATAGATCCTTCCTAATAAAATGGTCTAATCATAAACAAAGCTCAAGGTAAAAATGTGTCCCAGTATTAAAGCAGTTAATATAAGAAGGGAAATCTTGCCAAGAGTAACAAAATAAACTAAACAAAAAAGCCCACTTAGATGCCAGTCTCCGAGC
>NC_059286.1:11468639-11476139 GCF_017591435.1 Portunus trituberculatus
AGGAGAAGAAACATAATAAGGACCCTTGTTAAACCGTTACTAGGAAATGGCCTTGGTGATATTAAAAAGATATTACGTAAGCTTTGTTAAGGAACTAGCAATATATTACGGTTGTCTGAAGGGAAGGTTGGAAAAAAATATTATGAAAACTCCTTAAACCGTTGCTAGAAGATGACTTTGATGATGTTAAGAAAATATTACGTAAGCTTTGTTAAGGAACTAGCAATGTATTACGGTTCTCTGAAGGGAAGGGAGAAAAATATTATGAACACTCCTTCGTAAACCATTTTACAAAATTATCTTTATTAAGGGACTGGCAATGTATTACGATTGTCTGAAGGAAAGGGAGGAAGAATATTATGAACACTCCTTCCTAACCGTTACTCGAAAATGACCTTGATGATAGTACAAGTCGATTTACGTTAGTTTTATTGAGAAGCTGGCATGTATTACTCTTGTCTGACGGGAAAGGAGAAAAAAGATTGTGAACACTCTTCCTAAACCGTTATTAGAAAATGACCTTGATGACATTAACCTCTTCATTACCAAGACACGTTTCCATATTCGTTCTGCGTATTATTTGGTGATTTTGTACAGTTTCAGAAACTTATGTGGGGATTGAAATGATGAAGACTCTGGCCATTAATCTTGTGACCTCCATAGGCCCTTCCTAATGTGAATGAAATCGTTTGATCCACATTTTTTTATTAATTTTGCTTACAATTTGGTGATTTTTGCAGCTTCAGAAACTTATGTGGAGATTGAAATAGTGAAAACTCTTGTCATTAATCTTCTGACCTCCATGGACCCTCTCAAATGTAAATGAAATCGTTTGATCCACATTTATTGCATTTATTCTACATTGGTGATTTTTATACAGCTTCAGAAACTTATAGGGAGAATTAAAATAGTGAAGACTCTGGCCATTAATCCTCTGACCTCCATAGACCCTTCCTAATTCAATAAAATCGTCTAATCATACCCAAAACTCATGATAAAAATGCGTCCCATACTGAAGGGGTTAAAATAAGCTGATTAACATAAGTTTTGTGAAGGAACTGCCAGGTATTACGATTATCTGAAGAAAAAAAGAGAACTATTACGAAGATCAAGCTAAACAATCAAAAGAAAATTACCTTAAGACAATATTAAAAGAAGCTGATTTGATTTCTTTTAACCCTCTCAGTACTGTGACACATTTTTACCTTGAGATTTGTGTACCATTAAACCATTTTATTTACATTAGGAAGGCTCTATGGAGGTCAGATGATTAATGACCGGACTCTTCACTATTTTAATCCCCGACATAAATTTCTGAAGCTGTAAAAAATCACCTGATAACAAACTGAATGAATATGGAAACGAGTCATGGTGCTGAAGGGGTTAAGACAGTGACGTGTATAAGAAGTGTTGTCAGAAGTGAAAGGGAGAAGAAATAGGATGAACACTCCCCGCTAAAACCGTCACTACAAAACGACCTTGAGGTTAATTCTTAAAAAAGTTGAGTTGAGCCGCTGCGTTTTTAAATTACTCTGTCAAGTGGAAGAGAAAGAGAATTATTGTGACATTGTGGAAAACTGAAGAGCTGTAAGAGTGAAATTTATAACCGCAACGTTTTCCTGAGTTATTATTATTATTATTATTATTATTATTATTATTATTATTATTATTATTATTATTATTATTATTATTCCGTCCTCTGAAATTAAATATGAGGTTATGAGTGACTCTGATTTGAAAGAGATCATTTGGTACGGTTTTTAATTTACTTTGCTCCCGAGGCAGTAAAATGGTGTGTAATATGAGAGAGAGAGAGAGAGAGAGAGAGAGAGAGAGAGAGAGAGAGAGAGAGAGACTAATAAATGGCTAAACGGGTGAAGAGATAAATTTAAGCATTGTCTCTATCATTTTCTTCCTTTCCTCATTTATTCATTCATCCATTCATTCATCAATTTACTCGTACTTTTACTCATTTCCTTCTACATTCTTTCTACCCTTTCCCTCTTCCCTTCCTTTCCTTTTCCCTTAACTCTTAACTCTTATCAGTCAACCTCTTAAACACACTAACAAAACACAATTAAATGAATAAATAAATAAACCTCTTTCTTCTACGATATAAAAAAAAAATAAAGAAAAAAGTGACAGGAATCAAAACACAGGTGACTCAAAAAAAACACAAACAAATAAATAAATAAATAAAACATCTTTCCCTTCTACGATAAAAAAAGAAAAATAAAGGAGAAAGTCAAAGGAATCCTAGCACAGGTGACTCATAACTCATTTCCCATCAAGCGCCACACGTTCCCAATACTTCAACACTCCACGGGGACACAAACAGAGAGGCTGGCGACAGGTGGCAATGCGTCTAATCTTCTGAAGTCTTGCATTGACGCCTCCAAACACCACAGCGATCACAAGCAGCCAGTAATTGAAAGAGGGGGAGTCTGATTATCTAACATACTCACTTGTTTTTCACTTCTTGTTTTTATAGACTGTGAGTGCGCGTGTGTGTGTGTATGAGAGAGAGAGAGAGAGAGAGAGAGAGAGAGAGAGAGAGAGAGAGAGAGAGAGAGAGAGAGAGAGAGAGAGACAGAGAGAGAGAGACAGACAGACAGACAGACAGACAGACAGACAGACAGACAGACAGACAGACAGACAGAGAGACAGACAGACAGACAGACAGACAGAAAGAAAGAAAGACAGACAGAGAAAGAGAGAGAGAGAGAGAGAGAGAGAGAGAGAGAGAGAGAATGTGTGTGTGTGTGTGTGTGTGTGTGTGTGTGTGTGTGTGTGTGTGTGTGTGTGTGTGTGTGTAGGGGGGTTAGGGGGTAGGGGGTTCAATTTTCCTCTCCCAGTCTCGCATTGATATTCGGAGCAGCATTCAGTTTCCTTTTATTTTTCATTTTATCGTTGTTTTTTTTCAATGTTTCGGTATTTTTTTCTTTTATTGGATTTTTTGGGGGGCGTCCGTAGTGTGTGTGTGTGTGGGTGTGTGTGTGTGTGTGTGTGTGTGTGTGTGTGTGTGTGTGTGTGTGTGTGTGTGTGTGTGTGTGTGTGTAATGATTCTGCTCGTTATTGTATTGTGTTTTTTTCCTTTTGTACCTGAATGACTTTGATAGATGTGCGTTTTGTCACCTGTGTCTCTGTCTGTGTGATTGTTTGTCTGTTTCTCTGTTTGTCTGTCTGTCTGGCTCTCTGTCTGTCTATCTGTTTGGCTCTCTGTCTGTCTGTCTGTCTGTCTCTGTCTGTCTGTCTGTCTGTCTGTCTGTCTGTGTGTCTGGCTGGCTGGCTGTCTGTCTGTCCATCTCTCTGTCTGTCTGTGTCATATCCCTAAAATCATTACCATTTTTTTCATTAGCTGAGGAAAGTTAAGTTGTGAGCAAAAGAACACTGAATTATTTTACAGCGAATCTCAATATTTACGTTTTATCAGTTTTCCTCTCTAAAAGTCTCCGGAGAATCGTTGCCACATTTCACGCTGTTTTCCTTTCCTTGCTGTTCTTCACGCTTTATTAATTCACATCACCAGTTTTCAGTGCCTGTTTTTCATCGCACGAGTGTCAAAATGTGTTCTGGTGAAGCTTTTGCTCTCTGACGCATATTTTCTCTTTTGTATTTTTTTCTCTTACATGTTCCCAATTAACATTAACACAGCAATTGTCTAGGCTCGTTTTGTTTTATTTCATTCTATTCCCACAGTTTATTCAGTATCATTCTTTTTCATTCGTACATTCGCTAAACATACTTCAATATTACGAATTTTCTAAGAACCAAACATTTCCCTGATGAAAATGAAGATGGTGACGAGAATTTTTATTTATTTGTACAAAATCACTCAGTGTAATACCATTCACTCATATCCAAAGCTTTTATCCGCACACTTCATAACTAAAACATTTCCTAACGAACAGAAAAAAAATTATTGTCACCATTAATTTCACTCCCAAGACAAAAAAAAATCATTACTTATCAGGAAAAACATCATTTTTTTTCAATCCACACCTCACATCCACACCTTCCTTTACTCCTTCATTACTGGGATGGGTTTTTTTTTTTTTAATTCTGAGTTTTAGGTACGATTAGACCATTTTATTTACATGAGGAAGGGACTATGGAGGTCAGAAGATTAATGGCCACAGTCTTCACTATTTTAATCCCCACATAAGTTTCTGAAGCTGTATAAAATTGTCAAATGATAAATAAAATGGTACTCAAGTGGTGAGCCAAAACATTTCCCTAGCGATGAAAAGTACCAAGATGAAGATAACCATTTCTATTACCAAACATTTCACTCAAGACTGAGACAAGAATTATTGGTTATTCGTCAAACTTTCTACCTGCGCGGCGTTACTCACAGAAGCCTTGTTCCCTGTCCGTCAGTCGCGCCGCGTGAGTGAGAGCTTGTCTGTTGCTCCCGTCACTCCGCCAGACAAGAGGTAGGCACCAGACACATGCCGCTGGGGTGCCACACACTCTTGGGGCAGGCACACACCGGCAGGAGGAAGGAAAGGAGGAAGAGGAGAAAATAAAAAGAGACAAGAGAGGAAAGAAGTGAAGGAGAAATAGAAGAGAAGCAATATAAGTTATTTTCTGTGTGACATTTTCCTTTCTTCCTTTACCTAAATCTTTCTGATGTAGAATGATAAATGTAGTCTTCACGATTTTTAATTCTCTTCGTATTGTTTCTATTTAACTTGTCTTTTTTAATACAATTTCCTCTTAAAACACAAAGCTCATACTGCTGACACTACCTTGTGCTGTCTTGAAACTGTCACCTTTATGAAGAATCTATCGCGTTTAGCAGCTTATTCCTTCCTCTCTCGGGTCTTAATATGGACTCAGCTGAATGTCATATGCTCTACCAATCTCCTTTCTGCCCTCCAGCTCGATTGAAGTAATATGTATCAGAGGATTTAGTGAAACCTTATCAACTGCCTAAGACATTCAGAAGCTTACGGTCAAGTCTGGTATTAACCTGCTATGTATTCTGTCTCTTCCGCTTTGCATTCGACTTTACTGTTT
Organism: Portunus trituberculatus; assembly: GCF_017591435.1. Classification (NCBI taxonomy): domain Eukaryota; kingdom Metazoa; phylum Arthropoda; class Malacostraca; order Decapoda; family Portunidae; genus Portunus; species Portunus trituberculatus. Next base: position 11,473,662 of record NC_059286.1, read on the forward strand.
GTGTGGTGAAGCAAACCTGACCTCGTATATGCAGAAACTTTAAAAAGACTTGTTTTATTGTTTCTTATCGTCGAAAATTGTATAGTTTTTTTTTTTTTTATTCTATCTCTTCATCTTTGCATTTGACTTTATTGTTTGTGTGGTGAAACAAACCTGAACTCGTATATGCAAAAAAAAACTTTCACGAGACTTTTTATTGTTTCTTATCGTTGAAAATCGTATACTGGATATTTTTTTTCTTTTCATTCTGTCTCTTCTTCTTTGCATTCGACTTTACTGTTTGTGTGGTGAAGCAAACCTGACTTAGTATATGCAGAAACTTTAATGAAGCTTGTTTTATTGTTTCTTATCGTTGAAAATCGCACATTGGAATTTTCCTTTTTATTTTTTCGTTTTATCTGTCTCTTCCTCTTTGCATTCGATTTTACTGTTTGCGTGGTGAAGCAAACCTGACCTCGTATAAGCAGAAACTTTAAAAAGACTTGTTTTATTGTTTCTTATCGTTGAAAATCGTACCTTGGAATTTTCTTATTTTTAGTTCCATCTGTTTCTTCCTCTTTGCATTCAATTCTACTGTTTGCGTGGTGAAGCAACTCGTATATGCAAAAAAACTTTACTCAGTGAGACTTTTTTATTGTTTTTATTGTTGAAAATCTTGTACTGGATTTTTTATTTCGTTCTATCTATCTCTTCTTTGCATTCCACTTTACCGTTTGTGTGGTGAAGCAAACCTGGCCTCATATATGAAAAACTTTAACAAGACGTGGTGCAGTGGAACCATGCGTGCTTTGGGGTCCGAAGGGTCTCCAAGCGCATGGGTTCGAATCCTGTCCACGGTCCGAGTGTAGGTTGGGCTTCCTCACTCGGGGCAACGGTTTCCTAGCGGGTGGGCTTTGAGATAGGAGGTACCCTAAAAAGTATCCCCCTTAGCCCAGAAATTCCCGTGAAAAGTCCACATGGTATAAATAAAAGACTTTTTTATTATTTTTGTCGTCGAAAATCGGATCTCGGAAGTTTTTAATTCGTTCCTTGGTTTTGTTTAGCTAAGTAATTGTGTGAGGGGTTCTTTACCTCAAACCCTTCTGTCCTTCACCTCTACTATTTCAAAATGCTTTAGTTAAATTTACACGAGTTTTTAAGGGTGTTTTTATGGTTCAAGAGGCAGAGTAACAAGATGAACAACATGAAAAACACTCTTGAAAACACTCTTGAAAACCTCTCTAATCTCTTGAAAACCATCTCTAATCATCTCTGTGGCCTTAGAAAATAGTCGTGGTGAGAACAAGGCGCTTCTAACGAGCCATAGACACACTGTACTTCACTCCTGCGCATTTAACGTTCATGAGCAGCGTACAGGCGGAATAAGAGACTGTGTTAAGACTATAATAACACTTTTTATTACACGCAACAGTAGTTTTGTCAGTTATTATTCCTCGTGATTTATTTGTCTGTGTCACTTTTATATTCCAACAAATTCGTCTACGTGATTTCATACTTCCGGTGTATACTTTTATTTGTAAGCTGAAGTTTTGTTTTGTTTTTTTATTACTGTTTGTCCTCATTTTTGTGATGCATCGTTTTAATATTTCAATAACCTAATTTACGCCATTGTTCTTCCGGTACATACTTATTTTTATGGCCAAAATGATGAAGGTTTTTATATTATTATCATTTACCTGTTTATTCAGCATTTTTAAGGGAAATTTATCCGTTTATTTTTCATATTCAATACAAATTTATCAATGAACTTTTTATCTTTTATGTGTGTACACCAATTGCTTTTCGCCAAGGATAAGTTAAAGTTTTTTTTTCTCTCATTTTTTTGCATAAGAGAAATCATCCCGTTTGCCAGCACTACGCACCTCCCCACCACTCACCCCCACCACACACACTAGCCCCAAACATTCTCCTCATTTCCACCACTCTCCGTCACCCCTACCACATACAAACACTCCCCCCACAAACGTTCCCCACCACACACACGCTACCCAGACACTCACCCCATCCCCACCACATACAATTCTCCCCAGACACTCACCCCCTCCTCCTACCACTTCACACACCCCCAAACACCCACCCGTATCACACACACTACCCTCTGACACACACATACACAACCCCACAGACACTCACCCCCATCCCCACCACAACACCCCCCACACACACTCTCCCTATTGTTACTCCCACACCAAGACGAAGTAAATGAAAGGTGCTTCATAAAATACAACGCGAGGCAAGCACGTCATCAGGCAGTGTACCAGGAACCAACGTCGCCTGAGGAGCAATGGACCCGTGGCTGGTTGGCTGTAGGGCGCCAACACACGCCAGCGACCCGGGGCAGCGCTGGGTGGCGGGGTAGCGCGGGGCGGGGCTCAATAACTCTCCTTGTTTATTACGCTTCTCTCACCTTTCTGGGGCGTGATGGCGGGAATGACTTGAAATACGGAGAAATCTGACGAAATTACAGCCATTTTTACC
>NC_059286.1:11483639-11493639 GCF_017591435.1 Portunus trituberculatus
CGTTGATCGTGGGCGAGGGGGAGAGAGAGAGAGAGAGAGAGAGAGAGAGAGAGAGAGAGAGAAGAGAAGAGAAGAGAAGAGAAAACAAGAAAAGAAAAGAAAAGAGTCTATTCTCCTTTTCGATGTTAAATATTTTCTAACTAAAGTCTAGAAAAAAAAAACTTAGATCATTTTTACCAAGGCGAGTGTACATATTCACTACTACTACTACTACTACTACTACTACTACTACTACTACTACTACTACTACCACTTTTATGTTACTATCAGCCCCATTAGTCGCTACCAGGGTCAGGTTAAGAAGGGCCCTGGTTAGTCAGTAAGGAACTCTCAATTCTTCGCTAGACTCAACCTTCTCCATTTTAACGAGAATCATATTTACACCTGGCTCAAAGTGGCGCCCACACCTGCAAACACCGCCGCTCGTTACCGCCGCCAGGTGTGAAAAGAGACGTTGAAGAAGAGGAAGAAGACAAAAAAAAGAAAAAAGGAAGAAGAAGAAGGATGTAACAATGTGGGAAAAATAAAAGTTGTGTTATGTATATTTTGTTGAAGTTTCATATTGTTGTTGTTGTTGTTCATGGTTGTTATCTTGGGTTAGGTCGGTTATTGTTTGTGGAGGAATATTGGAATACGAGTCTCTCTCTCTCTCTCTCTCTCTCTCTCTCTCTCTCTCTCTCTCTCTCTCTCTCTCTCTCTCTCTCTCTCTCTCTCTCTCTCTCTCTCTCTCTCTCTCTCTCTCTCTCTCTCTCTCTCTCTCTCTCTCTCTCTCTCAGAAAAATTGTCTTTCATTTACCTGTCCTCACACACACACACACACACACACACACACACACACACACACACACACACACACACACACACACACACACACACACACACACACACACAGCCCTCGCCAATTTACATTTTTAACAGTCATACAAATTGGTATCTGTACATTCTCATTTTTCTTTATTTTATTTTCATTTTCTGGTTCACTGAAAGGAAAGGTTCTTTTTCTTTTTTCTTTTTTTTCTTTTTGGTTTACGTTTCATTTGGACGTTTTCTTGTTTTTTTGTGTGTGTGTGTGTGTGTGTGTGTGTGTGTGTGTGTGTGTGTGTGTGTGTGTGTGTGTGTGTGGTCGGTGTGTTTTGATTACTTTCATTTTTTTCTCGCTCTCTCTTCTTTTTTCTTTCTCTATCTTTCTTTTTCTTATAGTGAAGTGAAGGATTTAGTTATGTGTGTGTGTGTGTGTGTGTCTGTGTGTATGATTCATGTGTCCGTTTTCTTTACTTGTTTGTGTATAACCATTTGTTCTTGTTCTAGTTAGTTACTGTCCTTATTTTCACCTTATTCTTGCTTTTACTCCTGTTCTTCTTCTTTTCAATCTCCTTCTACTCCTTATATTTCCTCGACCACCACCACCACTACCTTGCCCTCTTCTCTTCCTCTCCCTCCTCCTCCAGTTGTGGTGGTGGTGATGGTGGTGGTCGAGAAAATATACGAAAGAGTAGTAGGAGATTGAAAAGAGGAGGAAGAACAGCAATGAAGGCAAGAATAAGGTGAAAATAAGGTGGTGGTGGTGGTGATGGTATATAGTGTCCCTGTCTTCGTTATCAGTAGCTGTGGGAGAGCTGCAATATTTTTCTGGCATTCTTAAAACCCCGAGACTTTTTCGCCTTTATTTCCCATTCGTGGCATATTTCATTTAAGTTCGTATCCCTTAAATTTTTCACTTTTTGTTATTATTTATACCATGTGGGCTTTTCACGGGAATTTATGGGCTAAGGGGGATACTATTTAGGGTACCTCCTATCTCAAATCCGACCCGCTAGGAAACCGTTGCCCCGAGTGAGGAAGCCCAACCTACACTCGGACCGTGGACAGGATTCGAACCCATGCGCTTGAGACCCCTCGGACCCCAAAGCATGCATGGTTCCACTGTACCACGGCGGCCCCCTTTGTGAACAGTTTTTAGGTCAGGTTAGTGCAGAGATGTTAGTTGTTTAGTGTTGTGTTTTGAGCTGTAAAAGTGAAAGAAGATTTTTGTGTTTTTTTCGTGATTTTGTGACTGGGAAAAGAGGAAAGGAAAAGAAGGGAAAAATGAAGAAAAGTAAAGATAAGATAGCTAGATTTCATATTTCTTTACCTGCTTTTCACGTCTAAGATTAGAAATAAGGAAAATAAAAAAAGAAAATAAGGAAAAGAAAAGGTTGACCCATACTGCATTACTCTCTCCCTCTCTCCCACTCTCGTATATATCTTTACCTACTTTTCACGTTTAAGATTAAGAAGGAAAAAATAAAAAAATATGGAAAAGAAAAAGGTTAGGTCATACTGCATTCCTCTCTCCCACTCCTCTCCCTCTCCGTCCTTCCCCAAACCACCCACACATTCCAGAAAACACGTGGCATAATCATAAATCCTTTCAGAACTTATGATATTTTTCCTCCTCAACACGTTTTCCAGCACAGAATATTCCAGCTCACGTCTCTCCAGTTTCCTTGGATCCCCATTATGCTGGACCCTGTTGCCCTAACGCCGTGGCCTTAGTAAGCGAGGTGGGCGGCAAGGGTTATCGTATTTCTGGGAGATTAAAAGGAGTTATGTAGATTTTTTTCGTTGTTCTGCCTTTCACGTGGGGATGAATGGAATTATCTTGGGAACTGACCTTTGTGTGGGTCCGTGGTGGGGTAGGAGGAGGGTAGATGTGTGTGTGTGTGTGTGTGTGTGTGTGTGTGTGTGTGTGTGTGTGTGTGTGTGTGTGTGTGTTTGTTTGTGTGCGTGTGTGTGGTAGGGGCTGTGAGTGTGTGTGTGTGTGTGTGTGTGCTGGGATTGTTTTAGGTAGTTTTAAGGTTCTAATTTTAATTAGTAATCGTTTCTTTAGTTGTTGTGGTTATCTATTTATCTATCTATCTATCTATCTATCAGTATTTATCTATCTATCTATCTATCTATCTGTCTGTTTATCTATCTGTCTGTCTGTCTGTCTGTCTGCCTTCCTGTTTTTTCTGTCTGCCTGTCTCTCTGTCCGTCTGTCTATCTATCTATCAGTATCTATATTAGAGAGAGAGAGAGAGAGGTGAGTGCAGGACAGTGTGTAGTGGAAAATGTATGAGTGAAATTAGTGTCCTCCCAATGTTACATGTTAGAGGGTGAGGCGGGGGAGAGAGGGAGAGGGGGAGAGGGAGAGAGGGAGAGGTGGGGAGAGGTTCTATTTATATGTTGGGGTGGGAGAGTGGGATGAATATTATACTCTTAACTATTTTTTTTTTCTAAACTTACTCTATTAAAACTTAAATACTACAAAATTAACTCTTGGGAATTGCCTTTTGTTTTACTTTCATGTTTCGTCCATCCTCTTCTTCTTCCTCTTCTTCTTCTTCTTCTTCTTCTTCTTCTTCTTCTTCTTCTTCTTCTTCCACCTTCTTCCACCTTCTTCTCTTCCTATTTTCCTCTAGTCCTTCCACTTTTCCATCTTCACTACTCTTATATTATTTCTATTTTCATGTACTTATACTCATTTATCTTCCTTTTGTTCTTCTTCTTCCTATCTTCGTATGTTAATCCTTTTTGCTGTGTCTCTTCTGTTTACACATTCTATTTCTATCTCTACATGTTCTAAATTTACCACAAAGGGACAGTGATGGCAGGAAAAAACAGAGAGAGAGAGAGAGACAGAGAGATACAGTGAATAAAAGACAACGACACAGAGAGAGACAGAGAGACCAACGAGGAGAAAAACGAGAGATACAAAGGCCAGTAGAACGATTTCATGATAGTGGACAAGAAATACATACGTGGGAAGGAAGAGAGAGAGAGAGAGAGAGAGAGAGAGAGAGAGAGAGAGAGAGAGAGAGAGAGAGAGAGAATATGTGTGGGAGGAAAGAAGAGAGAATGAAAGACAGTGATGGAAGGAAAGGGAGATCAGAAGGGAGGAGGATTGGTGTGCAAATAAAGGATGATAGGAGGAGAGGGAACGAAAAAGAGTGAAGGAGAACTGTGAGTGTTAGAAATAGATGGACGAAGAAGATAAGAAGGGGAGATAAAACAGAGATTGTGTAGGTGAAACTCGTGTGTGCAGTCTAAGGAAGATGAAAAAGATGTACATGATGGAAGGAGAAAAAAAAAAACATGATTAAAGCAGAGATGGAGATGGAAAAAGTAAGATGACATAGATGGGTAACTATAAAGATGAAAAAAATGACAGTGAAAGAAAAAAAAACATGATTGAAAGAGAGATGGGATAGAAAAAAAAATGGATGGATTTGGAACTGAAAGGAAGATTAAAAGATGAAGAGACTTGAATAAAAATGGAAAGATGAAGATTGTATAATAAAAAAGGAATAAATGGAGTGGATATATGGATGGAAAAATAGGTACAAAAATATATATAAATGGTAGCAGGAGCGGATAGAAAAAAATGGCTGAGATTGGTGTGAATTTCATAGGTAGACTGAAAAAATAAGATTGCGAAAGAGAATGAGTTAATGAAGCAGAGATATTGGAGGAAGCAGTGAGGAATTACAAGAAGGAGGACGAAAAGTGGATGGATTAAAGACAGATTACAAAATGTGGATGAGATGAAAGTAGGATCGTAAGATGGAAAGATAAAGAATAAGGATAGATAGTGGATGAGACGGATGTGAAATGCTAAGAAAGATTGAAAGAGAAGACAATGTGGAAAAATGGAGTTGCTTGAGCAGAAATATGAATGAAAAACTGAATGACAAGACTTGAAACTGTACCGGAATTGAAAAAGTTGAGAAAATCGTAGCAAAAAATAAATAAATGGATGGAAAATGAATGAGATAAATGTGGATTATTAAAAAAGATTGAAAGAGAAGACAATATGGAAGAAATGGAGGTATGTGAGCAGAAATGTGACTAAAAAACTGAATGACAAGACTTGAAACTGTAACGCAATTGAAAAAGTTGAGAAAATCGTAGCAGAAAAATTATATGGATGAAGAATAAATGAAATGGATGTGGAATGCTAAGAAAGATTGAAATAGTAGACACTGTGGAAGAAATGGAGTTGTTTGAGCAGAAATATGAAAAAAAAAACTGGATGACAAGACTTGGAACTGTAACGTAATTGAAAAAGTTGAGAAAATCGTGGGGGAAGAAAAAAAAAAGTTAGATTGGAAGATAAATTGTGCTGTAGTGAGTCAGGAGAGAGAAAAAATGTAAAAAAGTGAAGAATTTAGATGGAGAATAATTTAAAACGTTGTGCTGCGGAGGAGGAAGAAATGAGAGAATAGATTGTCCTTTATCGAGTCAGAAAAAGGAACTTGTGAAAAAAAAAAATCAAGATAGACAATTATATGAAACGCTACTTTTTTGAGACGAAAATTAAACTGAAAAACTAGAAAAGAATAAGAAAAAAACTAAGAGACCAATTTTCGAAAAGGATGAAAAAGAGAAATGAGAGGAAAAGTATAAGAAGAAAAACCAAAGGAAGGAAATTTCAGAAGAGATGAAAAGAGGAAAGCAATAACGAGTAAAAGAAAAAAAACTTAGAATAAAATTTCCGAAAGTAATGAAAAGAGAAAAGCGATAAAGAGTATAAGAAGATAAAACTATGGAAGGAAGGAAAGAAAATTAGAGAGAGATGGAAGAGGAAGGAAGGAGGAAGGAAAGGAGAGAAGGAAATTTAAGAAGAGATTAAGAAGAAGGGATGAGAAAAGAAGGAAGGAAGGAAATCTAAAAAGAGATGTAAAAAAGAGGGGAGGAAGAAAAAGGAGAGGAGGAAATTCAAGAAGGGATTAAGAAAAAGAGAGGAGGGAAAGAGGAAAGAAAGAAGAAATGTAAGAAGAAAAAAGGAGAAAAGAAGGAAAGAAGGAAATTTAAGGAGAGATTAAAAAGGGATGAGAAAATAAGAAAAGAAAGGAGGAGAAAAGAAAGAAAAAAAAGGAAGGAAATTTGATAAGAAATGTAAGACGAAAGAAGGAAATTCAAGAGAGAGAGAGATAAGAAGAGGAGGAGGAAAGAAAGAAGAAAGAAGAAAAATTTTGTGAAAAATTTAAAAGGGAGAAGAACGGAAGAAAGGAAAGAAGAAAATTTAAGCAGAGAAATAAAAAGAAGGGAGGAGGAAGGAAAGAAGAGAAATTTAAAGAAAGGAAGAGGAAAGAAGGAAGAAAAGAAAGAGGGAAATATAAGAATAGATATAAGAAGGAAAGAGAAAAAAGGAAATTTAAGAAGAGATGTAAGAAGAAGGGAGGAAGAAGTAGGAAAGAAGGATGGAAGGAGAGAAATATAAAGAAAAATGTAAGAAAGGAGAAGGAAAGGAAGGCAGGAGGTGAGGAGAGCAAAGAGGGAGAGGACGTAAGAGGTGAAGGGCGATGGATAGAAGTGCATTAAGAGTATCAGGCTGAAGGAAGATTGAGTGTTAAAAAAATCAAGAAGGGGGTTGAAAAAGTGGGAAAAAGTGAAGTGAAGGGTGGAATGGACTGGGTAAATGTGTGTGTGTGTGTGTGTGTGTGTGTGTGTGTGTGTGTGTGTGTGTGTGTGTGTGTGTGTGTGTGTGTGTGTGTGATAAGGATGAAAGACAACAACGTTAAGAGCAACTAGGTCAGGGAAGTGAAAAAAAAAATGTTCTTGCATAAATGTAGACGTTGAGAGAGAGAGAGAGAGAGAGAGAGAGAGAGAGAGAGAGAGAGAGAATGTGTGGAGGCGGACACATATATGAATACACTCGCACTCTCTCTCTCTCTCTCTCTCTCTCTCTCTCTCTCTCTCTCTCTCTCTCTCATTAAATCAGATATACTCGAATTTTTATCTTTTTTCAATCACGCATTAAAATAAAACACAAAGGTAAAAAGACCACCACCATCACCACCACCACCACCACCACCACCACCACCATCAACAACTATCACTCGATCAACGTACCTAAAAAAAAAATAAATAAATAAAAAAAAAAAAAAAAAGGAATTGCATATCAGTAAAAGACACACAAAAAATGTAATAAATAAATAGATAAATAAATAAAAATAACAGTGAACAATCCGGTGTAGCCAGTGAGCGGTATTTGCAGTGGGGATAAAATGGCGCTGGAAAATAAAAAGATTACTCTGTGTTGTGTTGTTAATCCTTAGGGAGGGGGGGGGAGAGAATAGTGCGATAAATACATATAGCTTTTTTTTCTATTTCAGCGCTATCTTTTTTCTCCTTTGTTTTCATTTTTATCGTTTTTCTTTTTTTTTTTTTTTACGTATAGCATTTTTTCTACGTTTTCTTTTTTTTATCGTTTTCTTTTATTTTTTGCTTTTTTATATTATTACATGTAGAATTTTTTTACGTTTTTCCTTTGTTTTCATTTTTGTCGTTTTCTTTTTTTTCATATAGAATTTTTTTACGTTTTCTTTTTCCTTTGTTTTCATTTTTATCCTTTTATTTTATTTAGGCTTTTTATATATAGAATTTCTTAACGTTTTCTTTCTCTCTCTTGGTTTCGTTTTTTTTCTTTTTTTCATTTTTATCCACAGTTTTGTTTCTCTTTATTTCGTTTTTTTATTCATATTCCGTGGGTTATCTTAATAAATAGTTTTTTTCCTTTTTCTCTTTCTCCCTTTCTTTTCATTTTCTATCCATTTTTTAAGAAGTTATCGTAATAAAGACACATAGCTTTTTTTTTTTTCCTCTTTTTTTTTTTTTCTCTTCTTTTCAGTTTTATTCCTTAATTTTGTGGTGGGGGGCTCTTGATGTGGATTGACTACGTACGCGTTCGAAAATGACGTAATCTTCTACTATAACAATACATTATCGTTATTATTATTATTATTATTATTATTATTATTATTATTATTATTATTATTATTATTATTATTATTGAGGGAAAGAAAATAGGAAGAGAAGAATAAGAAAATTAAAAGTAAGAAGAATGTGGTGGTGATTGTGGTGGTGGTGGTGATGGTGGTGGTGGTGGTGGTGGTGGTGATGATGCTAGTGATGATAAGGTGTGAAAAGAAAAAGGAGGAGGAGGAGGAGGAGGAAGTAGAAGAAGAAATAGAAAAACAAAAACAGGAGGAGGAAGAAAAACAAGAAGAAAAGAAGAAAGTGTAAAAAAAAGAAAGGAAAGAAATAACAAGAACAACAGAAACAACAACCAAACCACCACCACCACCACCACCACCACCACCACCACCACCACCGCCGCCGCCGCCGCCACCAACACCACCACCACCACTACCGCACATGGCAATATAATAATCAATAAAAGCTGCCTGGCCACATTTATGGACCGTTTGGGAAGTTAGTGTTTGGTGCTGTTAATCTATAGAACCATGAACTAGTGTGTGTGTGTGTGTGTGTGTGTGTGTGTGTGTGTGTGTGTGTGTGTGTGTGTGTGTGTGTGTGTGTGTGTGTGTGTGTGTGTGTGTGTCTTATTTGTAGTTTGTATTGTTTCACGTGTTCACTTCAATTTTTCAGTCTAATACTTTTTTCATAATGTTTAATGTAATTCTGTGTTTTATTCATTTATTTGTCTATCTATCTATTCATCTATCTACAGTTTTTTTCCTAGATTTTCGTTTGGTTTTATTGAAACATTTCATTGATATAATGATGTTTTTTTTATTCATTTATTTGTCTATCTATTCATCTATCTATTATTTTTTGCTATTGTTTCGTTTGGCTTTATTGAATCGACCGCTACTATAAAAACTTTCTCTTATGACTGAAGGTAAACAATAAGCTAACCTAACCTAACTTGACCATAACTTAACCTAACCTAACTAAACCACAACCCAACCTAACCTAACTTGACCATAACTTAACCAAACCTAACCTAACCTAACTTAACTTGACCATAACTTAACCTAACCTAACCTAACCTAATCCCTTTCTTTTTTTCTCTTTTCATCTAATTTTCTCACTTATTTCCTTTCCTTTATTTCCATTATCTTCATTTCCTGCTCCTTTCCTTCACTTCATTCTTATCTTCATTCCATTTCCTTCCCTGTCTATCACCATCCTTTCTTTTATATCTTCCTTGACTTCATTCCCATCTCCCTTATAAGCTAACCAAATCAAACTTCACCTAGCGTTATATAGTCACCATGTTTTATTTCACCTTTGTAGTCTTATGGTCAATTAAATATCTATTGGTATATCTTTTATCTGTCTGACTGTCTTTCTTTCTATCTATCTTTTTGTATGTGTCTATCTGTCTCTGTGTCTGTCTATTCATCTATCTACCTATATATCTATCTGTCCATCTGTCTGACTGTCTATCTTTCTGTCTTTCTGTATTTGTCTGTCTGTATGTCTATCTGTCTATCTTTTTATCTACCTATCTATCTTTGTACCTATCTATCTATCTATCTGTCTCTGTCCATCTATTTATCACTTTATTTTCCTCTCACCCCATTTCCTGCACCCATCACCGCTCACCCATCACCGCCCACCCATCACCACCCATCATTTCCCATCACGATCTACCATCACTCACTCTGCCAAATGACTCCACAAATTGGCGGGAAAAGAAAAGGACCAATATTATTTTCCTCCTTATTAGCTGAACAAGTCATAAAAAAGTAATGATGGTGGTGGTGGTAGTAGTAGTAGTAGTAGTAGTAGTAGTAGTGGTGGTGGTAGTGGTGGTGGTGGTGGTAGCAGTAGGAGTAGAAGTAGAAGCAGGAGGAGGAGGAGGAGGAGGAGGAGGAGGAGGAGTAGTGAAGGAAAAAAAGTAGAAGACGAAGAATATCAACGGCAACAAACACTAGAACAAAGACGATGAGAGGAAGAGTAGTAGTAGTAGTAGTAGTGGTAGTAGTAGTAGTAGTAGTAGTAGCAGCAGCAATAGTAATAATAGAAGTAATAATAATAACAACAACAACAATAATAATAATAATAATAATAATAATGATAATAATAATAATAACAACAACAATAGTAATAGTAACGATAATAGCAAGCCCAAAGATTTCCAACACAGCTACAATTACATCATTTATCTATCGTGTGTAATTTGAATCGAGTTCCAAACCGTTCTGATTTGTTCCGAGTAATTACA
>NC_059286.1:11498639-11501139 GCF_017591435.1 Portunus trituberculatus
CCCTACCACCACCACCACCACCACCACCGTCACCACCACCACCACTGCCGCCGCTCCCGACGCTGCCGCCACCAGCACTACCACGAAACCCTCACAAGTTTTTAAGAAGAGGAGGAAAAATATAAGTAGGATTTTTATGCCAAGTCAGTTTCAGATCTTCATCCTCCATAAATCTAAATAACTTCACGTGATCTGAACTTAATGTACTTTAACCTTACCTTGCCAAATTCAGGTTCAAATCTCTATATTCCCTCCAGTTCAAATAAATGCATAAATAAACTTAATCTAAACTTATGTGACTACTAACTTAATCTAACCATACGTAATATAGTCTAACCTTACATAACACAACTTAACCCCTTCAGTAGTGGGACATATTTTTTAGCTCGAGATTTGTGCACGATTAAACGATTTTACTGACATTAGGAAGGGTCTATGGAGGTCAGAAGATTAATGGCCACAGTCTTCACTATTTTAATCCCCCACATGAGTTTCTGAAGCTGTACAAAACCACCAAATAGTAAGCAGAATGAATATGGAAACACGTCATAGTGCTGAAGAGGTTAATGACATAGCATAACATTAGCCAAAGGAATGTAGATAGCTTAGCATCATTTAACATAACGTAGATAGATAAATAGACAGATAACAGATAGGTAAACATCCCACATCATAACCCAAGTATGTATTTATCCTAATTGCTTATATTCCCGTTATATTCTTAGTATTTCCTTTAAGATTATGTTGGTGTAAGTCTAACCACATGTAATATAAAATAACTTAACCTTACCTTTAATTAACCTCACCTAACCTAATATTCAACTCCATAATCACGAAATACGACCAGCCTTCCTCACGCTGGTGAAATATTCAGCCTAACACGTCATGTCATGAATACAAATTGACTAAACCCTCTAACCTTACTTAACTCTAAATAAACCTAACCTAACCTAACTAAACCCTAAGTAAATCTAACCTAACCTAACGTAACCTAGCTAAGCCTAATCTTTAACCTTTACCTTTCTAACCTGAGCAAACCTAACCTAACTAAACCCTAAGTAAATCTAACGTAGCTAAGCCTAACCTTTACCTTAAACCTAACCTGAGCATACCTAACTTAACCTAACCCTAAGTAAACCTAACCTAACCTAACCTAACTTAAAAATCCTAACCTTAAATTAACCTAACCTAACAGAACCCATCTTAACTGAACCCAAACTAACTTAAACCTAAACTAACTTTAACCTAACCTAACTTAAAACTAATCCAAGCTAACCCAGTCTGACTTTACGTAACTTTGACTGAACCTAACCTAACTAAACCTAACTAACATTACTTAACCTGGCAATTCTTAAGCCTAACCTGAACCTACTGAACCTAAATCTAACTCTGCCTAATTTACCTAGAACCTAACCTAATTAAACCTAACTTAAACTGAACTTAACTGAACCTAACTTCTTAAACTGAACCAAACTTAAACTGAGCCAAAGTTAATCTGAACCAAACTTAAAGTGAATCAAACTTGAACTGAACCAAACTTAATCTGAACCAAACTTGAACTGAACCAAACTTGAACTGAACCAAACTTAAACTGAACCAAACTTAGACTGAACCAAACTTGAATTGAACCAAACTTGAACTGAACCAAACTTGAACTGAACCAAACTTGAACTGAACCAAACTTAAATTGAACCAAACTTGAAGTGAACCAAACTTGAACTGAACCAAACTTAAATTGAACCAAACTTGAACTGAACCAAACTTAAACTGAACCAAACTTAAACTGAATCAAACTTGAACTGAACCAAACTTAAACTGAACTAAACTTGAACTAAACCAAACTTTAAACTGAACCAAACTTAAACTGAACCAAACTTGAACTGAACCAAACTTAAATTGAACCAAACTTAAATTGAACCATACTTGAACTGAACCAAACTTGAACTGAACCAAACTTAAATTGAACCAAACTTGAACTGAACCAAACTTAAACTGAACCAAACTTAAACTGAACCAAACTTGAACTGAACCAAACTTGAACTGAACCAAACTTAATCTGAACCAAACTTGAACTGAACCAAACTTGAACTGAACCAAACTTAAACTGAACCAAACTTGAACTGAACCATACTTGAACTGAACCAAACTTGAACTGAACCAAACTTGAACTGAACCAAACTTAATCTGAACCAAACTTGAAGCAAACTTTAAACTGAACCAAATTTAAACTTGAACCTTAAACAAACTTAACATTCCACTCAATGAACAAAATACAGCCAATCTTTTCCCACACTCAAAGATCCAACGTAGATAAAAAGAAAAAGAGATAAAAGAAGAAAAAGATCAAAATATAAAGAAAACTGACGAGAAACGGTAAAAAGTTTGAAATATCTTGACAGTGTGAACTTAATATCCCTGAAAAATACACCCTGCCGTATCTCTCAAACTTCCCAACGTGAAAAACTCACGTAAAAATGAGGCCAAAGCGAAGAGCAGACCA
>NC_059286.1:11503639-11516139 GCF_017591435.1 Portunus trituberculatus
TAATGAGGTGCCAATTTATAAAGAGAAAGATTAAAAAGATTATCCAAAATAGAGGAACTGTCTTTAAACCTTCTCCCTTCAAAGAATTTAAGTCATAGCAAACTGGAAACACAGAAGTAGCCAGAGAGTTTCAAAGTACCCTTCTTGTATACGAAAAGAGGATTTGTCATTTGAATCTGTATCTGAAGTTGATTTGTGAAGGATTAATATGCGTGGCGTCTTGAAACCTTCCCCCTTCAAGAAATTCAAGTCATAGGTAAGGTACAGAAATAGGCAGGGAGTTCCAGAGCACCCTTCCTGTATAGATAAAAGGGAATTTGAATCTGTATCTCACGTTGATTTGTAAATGAATAGTGTGCGTGGCATCTTGAAACCTCACCCTTCAAGGAATTTAAATCATAGGTAAGGGGAAACACAGAAGCAGGCCGAGAGTTTCAGAGTACCCTTCTTGTATACGAAAAGAGGATTTGTCATTTGAATCTGTATCTGAAGTTGATTTGTGAAGGATTAATATGCGTGGCGTCTTGAAACCTTCCCCCTTCAATAAATTCAAGTCACGGGAGAGTGGAAATACAGAAGAAGGCAAGGAATTCCTGAGTATCATTCTTGAATATGTAAAGGGGATCTAAATCTGTATCTTAAATTGATTTATGAACGATGGATATGCGTGGCGTCTTGAAACCCCCCTCTTCAAAGAATTCAAGTCATGGGAAAGTGGAAATACAGAAGCAGGCAGGGAGTTCCAGCGTACTTTTCTTGTATCTGTATCTTTTTGTATTTGTATCTGATTGTATTAGTAGCTGATTATGAACGATTAATGTGCGTGGCGTCTTCAAAACTCCACCTTCCAAGAATTCAAGTCAAAGGAAAGTGGAAATACAGAAGCAGGCAGGGAGTTCCAGTAAAAGAGGATTTGAATTTGTACCTCAAGTTGAATTGTGACCGATTTTTGTGCGTGGCAGCTCCTCTCAAGTTTGGCATGATCTTCTTCGCCTCGCATATATTTTTCCTTCTTTTTTTTTTTCTCTCTCTCTCTCTCGTCTGTTGTTGAAGTGACATGGCGGGAGTTGGCGAAGGTAACGTGAATATCAGGAGAGAGTTTACTGAGAAAGATTGTGTGTTTTACCATTTCTTCACTTGTTTATTGCTTTAGTAATGTATCATCCAACGAAACTTTGAGCGGAATAGACGATTATGGAAAAGTATTAAAGTTTTAGAGAGAGAAAAAAAAAAGAGGAAAGAAAAGAGGCGGTGTTTCCTGCGTTAATAATTTGTTATGCTTTGCTCATTAAAACTTAAGGTGAAAATTAACCTGCTGAACTTTCCGAAAAAATAATAGAATAGAAAATAGTCTCAGCTCTGCGTAATATTCATAGGAAAACGCTAAAAAAAACATGTTATTTAGAACTTTACGATGAAAAAAAGAGTCTTAGATCATAATATAAGAACATCCTGGAAATTTACATATAAAGTACGAGTTTATTCAGGAAATCCAGGAATATTGTGGTGTTTTAACGTGTAGGAAAGGAGAGCAACGTCAAAGCAGGATAGAAAGAGGTTGAATTGAAGTTTGTGTAAGTCTTACCACCTATGCATGAAAACAAAATATAAAAAAAACACGACAGAGGAAGAATAAGGTTATATTACGAGATGATGAAATAAAACACTAGGAAGTCACGTTAAGTAGAAATTTGTGTGGAAAGCAAGAAATACCAGTCTTTTAACGCGTATATAAAAAAAAATGACGAAAAAACAACACAGCAGAGGAAGAAATAGATTATAATACAAGATGATGAAATGAAACACTAGCAAATCAGGTTAATTAGAAGTTTGTGTGGAAAGCAAGAAATGTCAGAGTATTTTAACGCGTATATACAACAAAAAATGAAAAAAAACTATAATCATGACAGAGGAAGAAGAGAAAAAAGTAGTGTGATGAGTAGATTAAAAAAAACACAAGGATTATTTAGAAGTTTGTTAGGAAAGTAAGGAAAATTGGGATCTTTTAACGTAAATAAGAAAAATAAGAAAAATAGCCACAGCAGAGGAAGAAGGGAAAAGAAAAGGTAGCATTAAGAGAAGATAATTAAAAAGCACCAAGAAAATCATGTAAAGCAGTATTTTGTTTTGGAAAAGCCAGAAACATTGTGGCCTTTTTAACGTGTATGAAAAAGAATAGCCACGCCACAGCAAACTCTCCATCACTCACCAGGTCAAGTCATCAAGGCACGCACGAACTGACGAACGGAACTAAAGTACATACAGAGTTACGAATAAATTTAAGATACTCACACAGTTACGAATAAAACTAAGACCCACACAGACTTACGGGCAAAACTAAAGCACGTACAGACTTATGAATAAATTTAAGACACGTACACAGACTTAGGAATGAAACTAAGACTCACACAGACTTAGGAATAAAGCTAAGACTCACACAGACTTACGAACAAAATTTAAGCACATACAGACTTACAAATAAATTTAAGACAAGCACACAGACTTATGAATGAAAATAAGACTGATACAGAATTACGGATCAAATTAAGACTCACACAGACTTACGAATAAAACTAAGACACGAATGAACTTTAGAAATAAAACTAAGAAACACACGAAATTACGAATAAAACTTACGAACATACAGGCTTACGAATAGACTTAAGAAACTCACAGACTTACGAATAAAACTAAGATTCACACAGACTTTCAAATAAAGCTAAGACACGCACGAACTTACGAACAAAACAACATGGTACAGACAAGAGCACCGGGTGAAGGAAAGAAATATCGAAGAAAAATGTAAGAGGTATTGAATATTGGCGCGCGGACCCGTAGACTGCAAAGAAGACCCGTGATGTGGCTTGCTGAGGTGAAGTCATGACACGGACACACGGACACAGCGACACACGGACAGATCAAGGACAAAGATACGTAGCGAGAGTATCATGTAAGGGAAAATTATCTAAGGGAGGATAAGATGATGTAACAAAGAGATTACAGAGAAATACGTATGAAAAATGAATTAAAAAATGAAGTCATGACACGGACACACTAAATTGACTAAGATACGTAGCGAGAGTATCATGAAGGCGAAAATTATCCAAGGGCAGGATAAGATGATATAACAAAGAAATTGGAGAGAAATAAGTATGAAAAATTAATGAAAAAATGAAGTTATGACACGGACACACTAAATTGACTAAGATACGTAGCAAGAGTATCATGAAGGGGAAAATGACCAAAAGAAAAGATAGAATTAATATAGTATAGAGATTAGAGATAAATGAGTATGGAAGAAATGAATGAAAAAATGAAGTCATGAAATGGACACACGAAGAAAAGAAAGACAAAGACGTGTAGTAAGAGTATCGTGTAGGGGAAAAGTATGAAAGGAAAGGATAAGAAAATGTACTTCTATTGGGGTTGAACAAATAGATTAGAAAGAAATGAATATGGAAGAAATTAATGAAAGGATAAAGTCATGACACGAACTCACGAGCAAAATTAATCAAGGACAAAGATACGTAGCAAAAATATCGTAAAGGAAAGTTATCAAAGGAAAGGATAAGATAATGTGACAAATAGATTAGAAAGAAATAGGTATGGAAGAAATTAATGAAAAAAATAAAATCATGACACGAACACAGGGACAAAATTAATCAAGGACAAAGATACGTAGCAAAAGTATCGTGTAAAAGAAACTTATCAAAGGAAAGTTAAGATAATGTATTTTATCGGGACTTGAACAAATAGATTAGAAAAGAAATAAATATGGAAGAAAAGAATTGATGTACTTGCATGGCGTACAAACCCAGAGATTTAAGACTCGTGACAAGGAGAAGAGATCAAAATAATGTGCTTGTAATTGGCACCAGTAGAATAGAAAAATAAAGAGAAAGTATCGAAGAAAATAAGATTGTCCTTGTATTGGCACGAACCTGTAGAGTTAACAAGACTCGTGCTGTGGAGTAAGATGAAAGAAAGTACTTGTTACTGATGGCCGACCCCGTAGATTTAAGACTCAACAAGCGAGATGGACAGAAATGAAAGAATGTCCTTGTATCGCCACATAAACCCGAAAATGGAAGATTCGTTACATGGGAAAGAATAAGATGTACTTGTTATTAACGTACAAACCCGTGGAATAAAAAGAAATAGAAAAATAAGAAAGAAAATGTAGGGTAAGATACTTGCATTGGCGCGAGAACACGGAGACTCAACAAGACTCGTGACATATAAAGAGATAGAAGATTGACACCTGTATTGGCCAGCGAACCCTTGGACTAATGATATTTTCTCCTTTTTTTTATGTAAGAGGGAAAAACTGGCTAAGGGCATCAAAAACAGCAGAAGGCCCATTGAGATGCCAGTCCCCGAACAAGGTGGAAGAGAGTTAGCCAAAAGAATAGGAACATGGCAAGAAGAAGAGCAGCTTACCTTAGTGACAGGCGAGCAGAGGCCGCCGCTCAGCAGACCCGTCAACACCAGCAGGAGGAAGAACATGATGCACGCTGGCCGCCCCGTGACTGCTCTGCCTGGGAGTGACTGGCGAGGTGCACTGGCCGCCCTTAGAGCCCGACTTCCAAATCGAGCGACACACGTCCTCGATTTAAGAGCCCACAGACAGCCACGCGCCTTTATATACTCGTGCGCCACCGAAGCCCCGCCCTTTTTGTATGACGTCACGGACACATTTTTGATCGGATTGGCTGGCAAACAATTGGTGGTCTGAACGTAGTCACCTGCTGCATTGATCCTTCTTGCCTTGCAGTACTTGAGGTCACTATCCCAGCCACTCCTGTCCACTCACTCCCACACAACGAAGCAAAAGGCAGAAGGAAAGAAGGAAGGAGACAAAGAGGAGGAGGAGGAGTAAGAGGAGGGAAGGAGTGGGTGTAGGGCTGTCCCACTCGCCCACGAAAGCCACGCCTACACACACGCCCACGGGAAACTCTTCGTCAAGGGCTTGTACCCCAAGACGCCCTCAATGAATTATGATTTAGCCTCGTGTTAGTGTCTCCGCCAGCCAGGAGAAGAGGCACGTGACGCAGGAAGGAGGAGGAGGGGAAGAAGAAGAAGAAGAAGAAGAAGAAGAAGAAGAAAAAAAAAAAGAGGAGGAGGAGGAGGAGGAGGGCTTTATAGAGACATCTGTTTTTCTTTTTTTATTTTTTTCTTTCCCCATTGTGTGTTATATATTTTGTGTGTGTGTGTGTGTGTGTGTGTTCATGAAAGTGAATAATGAGCAACAGTCAAAGTGCCACCGGTCATTAGAGAAAATTAGTTCATTATTATTCATTCATTCTCTCTCTCTCTCTCTCTCTCTCTCTCTTTCTCTCTCTCTCTCTCTCTCTGTCTCTCTCTCTGTCTCTCTCTCTCTCTCTCTCTCTCTCTCTCTCTCTCTCTCTCTCTCTCTCTCTCTCTCTCTCTCTCTCTCTCTCTCTCTCTCTCTCTCTCTCTCTCTCTCTCATCCATTTTTAATTATATATACATACTCCTTATCATTGCGCTTCTTTCTTACTACACACCTGAGAAAATTAATTAACTCTCTCTCTCTCTCTCTCTCTCTCTCTCTCTCTCTCTCTCTCTCTCTCTCTCTCTCTCTCTCTCTCTCTCTCTCTCTCTCTCTCTCTCTCTCTCTCTCTCTCTCTCTCTCTCTCTCTCTCTCTCTCTCTCTCTCTCTCTCTCGCTCTTACTCTCTAACAGAAACATTCACCTAATATAAAAACGTAACTTAAAAATACAAAGGAAATTACAAGACATCATTTTTTTCCCACATAACTTCCTCCTTTATAAAACATGCCTACCTATTTCTACCTATCTTCCTTATTCGTAAACTTCCCTCATCCCTTTAAAGCTCCCTATTAACTCAGACACTCCTATCCTCATTATTATTCTATTCATAAACCTCCTTTCTTTTAGAGCACCCGTTATTTTTTCCTCTTATCGATTCCTTCTTCTTTTAACGAGTTGGTTTTTCTGTGGTGTGTCAGTGGCCCTCTCGTCTCTGCCACGTGCATTAAGACTCATATTTTGGAAAGTTTTGTTCTCTATATATCTACCTATCAATTATTTTTTCTATCTACTATTTTGACTTCTTATTCTTCAACGTTTTGTTCTCTCTAGCTATTTTCAAGTGTTGTGTTGTGTTTGGCGAGGTTTTCAAGACTGTTTCTCTGGTTAATGATGTAGAAATTGTGTTAATCTGTCACTAGAATCTTAGATACTGGAAGGTTTTATTCTTTCTCTATCTCTCTGGCTATTTTCAAGTGTTGTGTTGTGTTTGGCGAGGTTTCAAGACTGTTTCTCTGGTTAATGATGTAGAAATTGTGTTAATCTGTCA
This sequence comes from Portunus trituberculatus, assembly GCF_017591435.1. Classification (NCBI taxonomy): domain Eukaryota; kingdom Metazoa; phylum Arthropoda; class Malacostraca; order Decapoda; family Portunidae; genus Portunus; species Portunus trituberculatus. The sequence goes on from NC_059286.1 coordinate 11,509,983, forward strand.
CTAGAACCTTAAATACTGGAAATTTATGTTCTCTCTCTATCTCTCAGGGTATTTCCAGGTGTTGTGTGATGTTAAGGCTGGTTCTCAAGGCTGTTTATCTGATTAGTAATGTAGAAATTGTACTAATCTGTGACTACAACCGTAAACACACTCTTATTACCCCGTGTCACTTCAATTACAGGAGTGTGTGGCGGAGCAGCGGACAGAAGTGTTTTAGAATGTATTACTAAAGGCCTGTATTCTGAAACGCTTTGCTCTCTCACCATCACTTCTTTCCAAAGGCTCTTGTTGGACATACTCGTGTTTTTAAGAGTATTTTTATGGTTCTGGTGATAGATTGGTAAGATTTCTAGTTTATTAAAAGAAAAAGTGTCTTGAAAACTCGGCTAGTTGTCTCCGTGGCCTTGGGAAACTGTCGTAGTGAGAGGGAAAGAGTGTTTGTGAATACAGGCGTAAGAGTGGAGTCGTGTCGTGACCGCGCTGGTGAGGTGAGAGTGGTGGAACGTTCTGCTTTCAGGTCAGGTGTCGTTCAGAAAGCTTGGCCTTTGTATCAGCACTTCCCTGATGATCCTCACTGTTGATCCTCATTGGTCAGTTTTCAGTTCAGCTGGTCGTGTAGAAATTTTTCTTTTGCCGTTTCCTCTTTTCCCACATTTCATATATCACTGAGACTCGCGTTATTGGGTAGTCTGTGTCTCACCTCGACTTGTTTTTGAAGACTTCCATTATTGCTTAAACCTCGACTTGCTTTAAATTTCCTGTTTTTTTTTTTTTGTGTGTGTGTTTTTCTTGGATTCGCATTTTCAAGTGGTTTGTGTCTCATTTCGATTTGTTTTAAGATTTTCACAACTCCGTAAACCTCGACTTGCTTTAAAACTTCCACTATTGCTTAAACCTCGACTTGCTTTAAGACTTCCACTATTATTTAAATCTCAACTTGTTTTAAATTTTGTACTTTTTTGTGGGGTTCGCATTTTCAAGCTGTCTGTATCTCACCTTCACTTGTTTTTGAAGACTTCCACTACTGCTTAAACCTTGACTTGTTGTAAATTTTCTCTTTTTTCGGGGGGCGGGGGCGGGCGGGCTGAGGGTGATTTGCATATTTCAAGCTATTTATGTCTCCCTTCGACTTGCTTTGAAATCTCCATAACTCCTCGAACCTCGATTTAAAGATTTCCACTATGCTTAAACCTCGACTTGCTATAAATTTTCTGTTTTCTTTTCTTCTTCGATTCGTATTTTCAAGTTGTTTTTGTCTCACCTTCACTTGTTTTAAGACTTTTAGTATTGCTTAAACTTCGACTCTCTCTCTCTCTCTCTCTCTCTCTCTCTCTCTCTCTCTCTCTCTCTCTCTCTCTCTCTCTCTCTCTCTCTCTCTCTCTCTCTCTCTCTCTCTCTCTCTCTCTCTCTCTCTACGTTTGTTATTTTCATTTACTAACACTTCTGCTTTCCTTTTCTTTCGTTATTATCTCTCTCTCTCTCTCTCTCTCTCTCTCTCTCTCTCTCTCTCTCTCTCTCTCTCTCTCTCTCTCTCTCTCTCTCTCTCTTTGTTATTTTCTCTAACTCTTCTGGGATTCGCATTTTCAATTTGTTTGTGTCTCACCTTGATTTTTTTTAAGACTGCCACTGCTGCTTAAACTTCGACCTCTTAAACACTTCCCCTACTGTTTACACCTCGACTTACTTTAACGCTTTTATTGTTAGTCATACCTTTATTCCTTGTCTTCTTTATTTTTCGTCTTCCTTTATTGATTAGTGGTTCGTTGTGCATCGTTCACTAATTACCAAACACTATGAAAGCTTTCGTGTTGTTCAGCAGCCGCGTCGAAGCATGAATTAAGCTGGAATGTTAAATTGTTATTGTTTTATCTTATTTTTCTTTTTCTTCTTCTTCTTCTTCTTCTTCTCTTTCTTGTTTTCGTTCTTGTTTTTTCCTTCTTCTTTTTCTTCTTTTTTCTTGTTCTTTTTCTTCTTTTCTTCTTCTTTTCCTCTTCTTCTTCTTCTTTTACTTCTTCTCCTCCTTTTCTTTTCTTCTTTTTTTTTCTTCTTCTTCTCCTTCTTCTTCTTCTTCTTATTATTATTATTATTTTGCTTCTTCTCCTCCTTTTTCTTCTAGTTCTTGTTCTTCTTGTTCATCATCATCATCTTCTTCTTCTTCTTCTTCTTCTTCTTCTTCTTCTTCTTCTTCTTCTTCTTCTTCTTCTTCTTCTTCTCCTCCTCCTCCTCCTCCTCCTCCTCCTCCTCCTCCTCCTCCTCCTCCTCCTCCTCCTCCTCCTCCTCCTCCTCCTCCTCCTCTTCCTCCTCCTTTAGAGAGTGGCGCCTTCAATGAACTTTTCCCTCTGTAAGTTTATTCAAAAAGTACATTAATCACTGCCATTTTTTCCTGTTTCTTTTTTTCCCTCTCTTTATCCAGGCAGTGCGTCTTTATAAAGTAGCCATGAAGCGGTGATTGGCTTTCCCATTACCCTTAAGACTGAGGACGAAGAAAGCTTAAAATAGAATGAATGAAGAGATAAAGATAGAATGAATGAAGAGATAAAAGATAGAATGAATAAGAGAAAAATAGAATGAATGAAAGGAAAAGAAAGGAAAAGAAGTTAACCTGTAAGGGGACTGGGAACTAAGTGGTGCCTTTTTTTCTTCTTCTTCTTCTTCTTCTTCTTCTTCTTCTTCTTTATGTTGTCCTTGGCCAGTTTTCCTATCTTACATAAGGAATATATATTGTGGTGTTGTGAAAGAAAAAAGTTTGAAATTAAAATAGAAAGAAGAGAAAAGAAGAAGAAAGAAACTGATTCATTCTGGAGTATAGTTAAAGACAGTGGGAATTCAAAATAAGAGGAAGGAAGAAAATGAAGGAAAAAAATTGTTTATTCTGGCATTGATAAAAATAAGTTTGAGTTCAAGATAGAAAAAAGAAAGAAAAAAAGAAACTGATTCATTCAGGAGTATATATAGTTAATTAAAGACAGTGGGAATTCAAAATAAGAGGAAAAAAAGAAAAATGAAGGAAAAAAATTTGTTTATTCTGGCAGTGATTAAAAAGAAGTTTGAATTTGAGACAAAAAAAGAAAATAAAAAAAGAAACTGGTTCACTCTGGAGTATGATTAAAGAAAGTGTGGATTCAAAATAAGAGGAAAAAAAGAAAAATGAAGGAAAAAATTTGTTTATTCTGGCATTGATAAAAATAAGTTTGAGTTCAAGATAGAAAAAAAGAAAGAAAAAAGAAACTGTTTCATTCTGGAGTATATATAGTTAAAGACAGTGGGAATTCAAAATAAGAGGAAAAAAAGAAAAATGAAGGAAAAAAGTTTGTTTATTCTGGCATTGATAAAAATAAGTTTGAATTCAAGATAGAAAAAAAAGAAAAAAAGAAACTGATTCATTCTGAAGTATATATAGTTAATTAAAGATAGTGGGAATTCAAAATAAAAGGAAAAAAAAGAAAAATGAAGGAAAAAATTTGTTTAATCTGACAGTGATAAAAAAAAAAAAAGGAAAGGTTGAATTCAAGAGAGAAAAAAATAGATAAGAAAGAAACTGAGTCATTCTGAAGTATAGATAAAGAAAAAGTGTAAATTCAAAGTAAAAAGAAAAGAAAAAGAAAGAAAAAGTTCATTTATTCTGGTGCTATGAAAGAAAAAGTTTGAAATCGAAAGAAAATAAAGAAGAAAATAACGGATTCATTCTGGAGTAGAGTTGAAGAAAGTGTGTGAATTCAAAACAAGAAGAAAAAAAAAAAAAAAAAAAAAAAGTCGACTTATTCTGGCATTGTCAAAGAAAAAATATCAGTTCAAAATAGAAAGAAAAAAAGAAAAAAAAAACTTATTCATTTTAGAGTATAGTCGAATAAAGTTTGCATTCAAAATAACGGGAAAAAAAAAGTATTTATTAAGCTGTTAAAGGAAATCTGGAGTGAAATAGAGAAAAGAAAAAAAAAAGAAAAAAGTTTATTCATTATTGGATTTCGATATAGCACGAAAAAGAAATGAGAGAGAGAGAGAGAGAGAGAGAGAGAGAGAGAGAGAGAGAGAGAGAGAGAAAGTCACTATATACATGATAGAAGGTTAACGTAATGGAAAAGAAGGATGAAAGAGTATAAGAGAGAAAGAGAGAGGGGGAAAGCTAGAAAGGAAGAGGGGGAAGGGACAGATAAAGGAGGAGAAGTAAGGAAAGAGAGAGAGAAAAAAAGGAAAACAGAAAGGAGAGAGAGAGAGAGAGAGAGAGAAGTTCATTCAATTTGTGGTAGTTAAGGAAAGTCTGAAATCGAAATAGAACCGTAAAAAAAAAAAAAGGAAAATATTGATTCATTTTGTGATTACTGATTGGTTAGGGAAAATTTGAAGTTGAATTACGAAAAATGAGAAAAAGAAGAAAAAGAAAAAAGGAAAGAAGTTGAGCAAAGCTTGAATTCAAAATAGAACCAGAAAAAAAAGTCCGTTCGCATTGAAATATTTGAAGAAAAACGTGAATAAAAGATAAAACGATGAAAAAAGTTATAGATGAACAAAAGCTGAATTTTAATAGAACTGAAAAAGAAGAATAAAAAAAAAAACATTCACTCAAAAGCTGAAAGAATGGTAGAACTGGAAAAAGAAGAAAAAAAAAGAAAAGAACTAAAAAAAATTAATTAGTAATAGAACTGATAAAGAAAGAAAAATAAGAAAAACATTAACACAAAAGCTGAAATAATAGTAGAACCCTAAAAAAAAAAGAGAAATTAAAAAAAAACATTAACATAAAAGCTGAATTTGTAACAGAACTAAAAAAAATAAAAAGAAAACAAAACTAAAAGAAAATTCACTCAAATGCCGTAATGAAAAAAAATTATATAAATGAAAAAAGAAGAAGAGAAAAATAAAAAAAAATCACTCGAAAGCTGAAATGAAAAAAAAATTGAAATGAAAAAAAAGAAAAAAAATAAGTAAAAATCACTCGAAAGCTGAAAAAATAATAAAATCACAAAAAAAGAAGAAAGAAAACAAAAAACGAAAAGAAAATCACCAGGAGCATAATTTTCAGTCTAACTATGTGAACGAAAGAAAATGTAGAGAAAAACAACATAAATAAAAAAAATATATAGTTCAAGTAATAAGCAAATGAAGAGTTCCAGATCTTTCCACTTATTTTTTTTTTCATTCACTTTCATTCAAATTTCTTTACTTAACAATAATTCGAAAGCTGAAATGATAACAGAACCTTAAAAAAAAAGTGAAAAGAAACGAAATAAAAATCAAGTATCATTTTTCAGTAAACGAAAGAAAAAAAAATATGAAGGAAAACAAAATAAATGAAAAAACATATATATAGTTAAAGTAATAAGCAAATGAAGAGTTCCACATCTTTTCACTTCATTTTTTTTCATTTTTATTCACTTTAATTCGCATTTCTTCGCTCGTGCCCTCTGCCTCACCTTAAGAGTCTACACAGGAAGCATCTTATTAATTAGCGAAATACTTTGAAAATACACGAAAGAATTAGAAAAAAGACTTAAGTAACTCATTTCCATATTAGTGACAAATTCGAAGAAGAGAGAAAAGAAAGAAAAGAGAGAGAGAGAGAGAGAGAGAGAGAGAGAGAGAGAGAGAGAGAGAGAGAGAGAGAGAGAGAGAGAGAGAGAGAGGAATGATAAATAGAAGATGAATGCGAAACTAATGAAAATTTACTGCTAAACTCGAAAAAAATGACGATTGGGAAGGACGCGTGGGTGAGAGAGAGAGAGAGAGAGAGAGAGAGAGAGAGAGAGAGAGAGAGAGAGACAGAGAACGACAAACAGACAGACAGAGACAGAGAAGAACACACAAAAAACAGACAAACAGATAGAAAAACAGAGAGAGAGAGAGACAGACAGACAGACAGACAGACAGAGAGAGACAGAGAAGGACACACAAAAAACAGAGAGAGAGAGAGAGAAAGAGAGAGAGACTGACAGACAGACAGAGAACGACAATCAAACAGACAGACAGAGAAGAACACACAAAAAAATAGACAAACAGACAGAAAAACAGAGAGAAAGAGAGAGAAAAGCAGACAGAAACAGACAGACAGACAGACAGAGAAAGAGAGCAGTAACCATTTAAACCCACCATTAATTTTAGACATCAGGAGGTAATACGTTTGAAAGGGAGAGGAATAAACAGCGAGAGTGCGTCCAAGAGG
>NC_059286.1:11526139-11536139 GCF_017591435.1 Portunus trituberculatus
TGGAAAATAAATAAAGAAAGATACACATTGCAGTACAAAGACCCGCAGTGTCAAGCAAATACACAGGTTGTCTACAAAATATCCAAAAGACCAGCACGATTAATAGAGACGCCTGAACCATTGACAGAAATGTTGTGTGTGTGTGTGTGTGTGTGTGTGTGTGTGTGTGTGTGTGTGTGTGTGTGTGTGTGTGTGTGTGTGTGTGTGTGTGTGTGTGTGTGTGTGTGTGTACTTCTGTAATTCTTTATGCATTTAATTTCTTCTCTCAAAATTTGTTTAATTACAGTTGATAGATTACACTTATTCCTCTCTATTACATATAGTAAAATGTACTGAATTACAATTAATCCAATATCTTTACGGTACAATTTATCCATTAAGTATCAATTAATAATAAATATAATAAAACTTTCCATACTGTGAAATCAACCAACGCAAACCTAAGATATGTGCATAAAATCTTTCATATATATATCATCCAAATAAAAATATACGTATATACATTATACATGCTGTAGATAAATGATACGAAAAGCACTAACTGAAGGAGGCGGCAAGAAGCTCCTCGAGGATAACTAACATAAGTGCTACACTCCGAGCCCAGGGCTGTGTGGGGTGCTCACCACCGGGCCAAGTGCCACCAGTGCCACACACCACACCAGCCAGTCAGAGTAGCACCGCTCAGGGCCACCAGGCAAGCCCAGTCACCCAGCCGTGCCACCGACCTGGGCTGGCAATAATCAAGAGGTGGACTCATGTGTCTGCAAAATGAACATAGTGAAGACTGCCAACGTGATGATGGTCAAGGCGGTCAGAGTAATTACACTGAGCTTGCATCTGTATTGCATGACAGCTAATGGTTTGTTCCTGACACCAATATGAAGATGCTTAGTATACACCAACACCAATTTATTTACATTCCTCATCAACAGTCAGTCTGCCATTTCCCCAACAAACTGCCACAGCAACAGAGTATCCTTGCCCCTCATTCTTTGTGAGCTAAGACATTGTGGCTCCTGGTGCAGTGATTAATATGTTCCTTATGACTGCTTGGTAATGAATCACAACCAAACGTGCAACCCTGCCAACACAACCCCTCTACATTAAGGTGAGGATGACACAATTTAAAACCCTCTCTCACAAAGCCTACACAACCTTAGCTCTTACATGCATATATTAAACCAGTTACAATTACATGCTTTGGAATATATAGCAGCTGCATCTTTGAGTCTTACTCTTGCTGACTTGTGGATCTGCTCCTCTGTCTCTTCTCTGAATCATGCGCACATGCACACTCCCACCCAAACACACAGGCATACATTCACCTCCCCTCACAAGACACACCACTGCCACCTCACACACTTCCCTCCCTGTCATTAGCAGCATCAGCAACAAGGGTAACAGAGGGCGGCGGCTTGAGGAACTAGTACTCAACACACTCTTCCCGGCCCTCGTCCCCCGGTGGTGTACCTCAGTAGAAGAGGAAGAAGCGATGCCGGGAGTTGTGGGGGACCTGGTGCCACTCTCTCTTGGCGTGGACGTACTGCAGGATGGCCCTCATGCAGATCAACATGCCTGCAATGGAGTGCCATCAGGTCATATCACACTGAGAATTGCTGTCTATGTACTGTGTACCCTTAGAATATATACATGCATTTGGTAATCACTGGACTGAATGTAATTCAGTGTTTCTATCCAATATGTAGCTGTGCAACATGCAGTTTCCACTCAAAACAAACACTTCTGGAGTCATCTGTACTGCGAGGCATTATTTCTGAGGTGAAATACATCAGTATATGAAGTACAATGTCATCATCAATGTATCCCTTTTGTTCCACAGAGAACAGGAGACTCACCCAGGGCCATGATGAGCCACAGCAGCCAGGTGTTGGAGTCGGCCACTAGGTCTGTTGAGTTCCTCACAATTGCTGCCCACTTGGCCAGGGAGAGACCAAAGCCAGCCAGTGCCCCAGTGCGGCCAGCAACCGTGTGGCAGAAGCACAGCAGCAGCACAAAACCCACCCAGTTGAAGACAAATGCAGCTGTTGGAACAGTTTTATTGATTAGCACCATTATTCTAGAGTGAGTCTTAACTTGCAATACTTCAGAGGAAACTATATATACTTCTGGAAATAAGGTATGTATGGGCAGTCACAAGAGGCACAATTTATAGTTAGAAGCCAAAAAGTTAACCAATCTTTGTTCCTTGGCCTGAGGTGGAATACATTTTGAACAGAGTTGTACTTGACTATCAGTATTTCCATCACAGTTTTCTTCCATCTTTGTGTACTCACCAACAAAGGCCACAAAGAACATGAAGTCAGTGCCCAAGAGTTGTTCCTCAGCGATCTCAGCAGTCTCAGGGTCAAGGCCGCCCAGCGAGGACACTCTCAGGACCCGCATGGCACCACCAGCACCAGCCCCTCCCATGGCACCACCACCACTCAGCGGGCCACCACCCTGTACAGCCAAGGAACACCATCAGGAACACACATCAACACCACTACAACAAGGTAAATCTGAGAACATAATGATGCTTCTAGTTTTTCTGGGGAGCAAAATCAGATTGTCACTTCTTCATCATGTTAAAGAGAGTGAGATATCATGACAGGCCTAGCTAGCTGGTGGTCTGACACATGTAGCTCTGGAAACACAGGTGATGGCTCAAAACAGACAGGACCGCACAGATGATTTTTCTCGTCTTTACTGTATCTTTGTAATTTGTGATTTACCTGGCATTTATGTGACTCAACTAGTGCTGTACATCAATAAAGACAATGACAAATCAAGACTAAAAAAAGGAGAATGAAAAAAAAAACAGCAAGAAAAATTGGGAGAATCAATGAACTAAAACAAAACAGAGAGAAAGCCACTCACATGACACAGAGGTAGTGGGGAGTCCTCAGCAGCCTCCAGAGCCTTCAGTCGCTGCACCTCCTCGTAGCTGGGTGGCTGAATGTCTGAGGGAGAGTCTGGGGAGAAGGAGGGAAGGTTGGAGCTGCCCTCAAGTCCTTCCCGGGGATCTGACTCCTCATACGGTGGAGGGGCGTGCATATCTGGCTTGGGGGGCGGGATGTCCTCCAGATTACCCGAGGCTGCTGTGGTCGTGCTCTCTGGCTGTGGCTGTAGAAGGGGTCGATGTTTAGGTTTGTTATTGGACCTGCTGTCTTTCATTAACTTCTATCTGTTTGCAATGTTTCCTTTATCATAAACCATTCTAATACCGTTTTTATTGTTCCACTGCTGCCTCTTAATATTATACTTCCCAGGAATTGTAATGTCTAGTTTTTAATCCAATTTTCACTTAACTTGTTGCTAGTGGCCACATGTTTCCCTAATTATTTAACATTGATACCTTTCTTCTTGTTGTACTGCTGCCTCTAACATTATACTGCCTAGGAATTATAATATCTAGTTTTCAATCCCATTCTTTTCTATCAATACTCTTAAATATTTTATACATTGTTTATGAAGAAAGCCAAAAAAAATATCAGTATACTAAATGACAGACATGCCCTATTTCAGTACATTTTGTAAACAGATGTACTGGCAATAAGATCATTGACCTCATAATTTGCTCAGGCTGAATCACAAGCTAATAATACGAGCAAAGTACAAAACTGTCAAAAGTATGACTCACTAAATGGCTGACTGATACACTAACACCAATATTACATTTACAGATAATGGAGATATCAAAATAACTTCCTGACCTTGATTGTATTTGATCTTTATTTAGGCCTTTCTTTCTTATTCTTCGTCATCTTTGGTTAGCACCTGCCTTACACAGAAAAGATGAGTAAAATAAGGAAAAAAAGGACTTACTGAGTAGTCTGGGGGCGGCCCACTACCCACAGCTCCCTCCTCCCCACACGCCTGCGCTGATAGAGACGACATGCTTTCTGAGTGATCCTCCTCTGATTGTGGAACCTGTTTGGGTGACACTCGGTGAACAGGGTAGCAACATAACAGTAACGGTAACATTATTTGTACAGCTGAATAGTGGCGGTGGTAGACAAATCCCAGGTTGAGCCAAGAATATTTTACTTCTCTTACGTTTTGATTATCAAAACATGAGGGAATAAGAGAGTAAGGTATTCCTAGGTCAACCTGAGACTTGGCCTACCATCTTCACTACTCAGCTCTCCATATAACTGTACCATTATTTGTACAGTGCTCACATCAACCTTAACAGTTTTACAAAAAATATCCCACTCGACAACAGCAACCATTCGGAAGTAAAGAAATGTAAAGTTAAACCAAAGTGAATACTAAAACTAACCAAGAGCAAACCAAAAGACAGCAGGAAAGAGAAGAAGAGACACAAGACAGAAATAAAGAATACGAGAAAATAAGGGAAGCTACAAGAAACCATCAAACTTCACAAACTTAAGCAACCTTATCGTCAATGCAGATTATTTATACAGTAATTATTTTGTTAGTTGACGGCGACACTTGATGGTAACTAGTACAGATGGCAGTCCTTATATTAAACACACTTACCTATTCCCACCTACTGTCACCAACATTATGAAAGGAGCACCACTGGGGATCAGTAAGGCTAAGATGAAAGTGAGGAGTGTTTGTGGGTATGCTGCAGGTGACTGAGTTCTCTTTAGGGTTGTTACATTAGGTTAGTTGGGAGTTTGTTGTAAGATTGAAGTCTGGTCTGGCATAGTTTTCTAACCTAATTCCTTGCCTGTCCTATAATTAAGTTACTCCAACTATTACTACGACTATCACCATTAGAGTCACCACTACCACTATTGCTACTATTATCATTACAACCAGAACCACTATTACTACTGTTCATGCTACTGCTACTACAACTACCACCACCATCACCACCAAGCTTCCATTACAGGCTAGCCAAACTTTCACTGGGCCAACCACTACAGCAGACACTAGCGTTCCCTGCCCGGCGCCCTTCACGACACAGAGACGGCCGAGTGGTGATAGTGAGGCGATGAGAAGCAGTGATAGTGAAGTGGTTTCTTATCACTGGTCAGGACGTAAGACGACCTTCGCTTAGCCATCACGCCCTTGCCACTTCACTGCCATTTTGTCCCTTTCAGGAGTACTAGTGGTGTCTCTAGTGAGGGGGATGGACGCCTGCCACTTACTGGTTGGTAGCGTATGGAGGAGGGCATGGTAGGTCCCCAAGCAGCGGGGAAAATTGAAGGAGACGGAGTGGTGAAGACTGTTGTTGTCGATTCTCAGCCAGTTAGGACGGGCCCCTGTTACTCAGAGGATAATTTCCTATTTTCTTCAGTTTTTCTATAGTTTTTCTGCATTAAAGTGTTATTTATATTTTTCCTATATCTTTTTTAACAGACTATAGGTCTGAAATTTGATATTTCAGTAAAATATTTGTGCTGATCTGTTCGAATGAATGGCGTTGACTTCGACGTAATTCATGTGTCTCCTGCATTTGTTCAGAGGGGGATTTACAAGTTTTCAGCTTTTCCAGGTAACATTTTTTGGCATAAAAGTGTTGTTTATATTTTTTCGTACTTATTTTGGCTAATTTTGATTTGGAAATAGATAATTTTCGTGAAATCGCTGTACAAGTTTGTTCAAGTGAATGGCGTTGACTTCGGTTTGCCTCATCTGTCACTTTCGTACAGTTTAATAGATAGAAACATTAACATTATAGCTAGAAACCTACAGCTGTGTAAACGCTGTTGTGGCGCCACGAAGGCAAAGGGGGTCCGGGTGCGTAACATTATATTGATAAGCATGCTATACCTAGTAGGTTGATAAACCATTCCATAACAATATAGTCTATATGAATCTATAGAAAGCACATAATTATGAAGTATTTATTAATTTTACAATTTCTTGGTTACCTAGCGACAGCCTATGTGTGACATATCGACACCTTGCTGATCGACTGCGCTGAAGAGAGAGCAAGTATGCTAATGAGAAGCTAGTACCATTCATTAATAGTGAAGATAATATAAGAAGAATGATTATATATACTTGCATTATGTTAAAATCATCTCAGTGAACCAAATTATGCAATTACACCAAGAAACGTGCAATGGAAGACCAATGCTGATTATATACTGTTTGTGACTCGGGACATTCTTGTGTGTAGGTGTGCAAGGTACAAAGTTGAGGGGGTGAATTTAACAGAAAACCACTATTAAGGTCACTCACATTGCATCATTTCATGTTGGGAAAAATAAAAATAAATAATGTTCTAGCTGGCCCCGAGGAGACTCAAGGATCTGTGTGAGCATCCCGGAAACTGAAAACACAAGTAATAAACGTATCCAAACGTCTATAACGTGTACAGATAACTATATAACTTAATTGAGAAGGAAATATGTGGAAATATGTGTATCATAACCCTTCAAGCACCGCAGAAGAATAATGATTACACGTCTGGCAACCATCCCCAGCTGGACGTGATGGGCGGTCGACCTTCGGCATCCCTTCCTTCAGTGACTAACTAGAAGTGGTGGGAGGTGTTCGTCGCTGCGGACTGTGGCGCTTTGTGTTATGTAGCTGCGGGTATCCTATTAACAGCAACCATGACCACCTCCAACCAGCGGGAGAGCCAGAGACTGTTCGACTACTTTGCCATCATCGGCCTGAGTCCCGATGGAGGGCTGGAACCCGACCGATTGCAAGGTAAAGACATTGATTTTGTCCTGGCCAAGAGAGACCTCGATCATGCCCGCAGAACACAGCCATTTAGTTAGAGAGAGAGAGAGAGAGAGTGAGTGAGAGTATAATAGTATAGTAGTAGCAGTAGTAGTAGTATTAGTAATCAAAAGTGTAGTATATTTCTCATATATTTTAAATCTATTTTCCTTTTTCTTATGTCCGGAGTATCGTTTTCTCTTGTCCTCCTTTTGTTTGTCCCATTTTCGTGATTTTCTATCCCATTTCTCTCGTTTAGACGGTTTAGTGTAATATTTTCTTTATTATATTATTTTTTTTCATATATTTCCTTTTCATGTGAGTGTGTCGTTTTATTATCTCATTTCGTTGTTTTATCCTGTTCATTCCCTTATTTTCCTGCTATCCTGTGTCATTCCTTGCATTCATCTCTCATTATTTTCCGTCACGCAGTGTAGAGAAGAAAAAAAAATGTGTACGCCGCTTATTTCTTATTTTCTTCCTCATAACCTGTACTAATTTAACATTCTTTTTATTTGACCATGATTTCTTACAAGACAATGTTTTTACACGCTCTAAATGTTTACTTAAGTGTCCCCCAGAAAGAGATAAGGAGAAAAATGCTAATTCTCAGTAAGATTTGAAGGCTTGTATTATTTATTTTATTTATTTTATGTATGTATTTATTTATTTGTTTTATTCTTTTATCTTGTTTACATTCACAAGGTTTGCTGTCAGTGGTGTTTCTGTTTCGTTTTCTTCAATATTGGGGGGTGTTATTGAGTTTGACAAGTGTCAGAGGGATGGACCATAATGTGACCCCGTATTTCCATCTCATTTTCATGTGTTTACGAGTGGGATCTCTCTCTCTCTCTCTCTCTCTCTCTCTCTCTCTCTCTCTCTCTCTCTCTCTCTCTCTCATTATTATTATTAGTAGTAGTAGTAGTAGTACTAGTTGTTTTTGTTATTTTTTATGGTTTTTGCACACACACACACACACACACACACACACACACACACACACACACTACTTGATTCTCTCTCTCTCTCTCTCTCTCTCTCTCTCTCTCTCTCTCTCTCTCTCTCTCTCTCTCTCTCTCTGCAGACTAATAAGGAAATAGGCGAGAGAAATAAAAATTGTAATAAAAATAAAATGTTTATATCTGAGTATTGTTTTAACAAGAATACTCGGAAGAACTAAAAAGAAAACAAAGAAAACTGCATGTAACACCACACACAAAGAGAGAGAGAGAGAGAGAGAGAGAGAGAGAGAGAGAATAATGGTAATGTGCAATGGTGAGAGTGTTTCCTCATTACGTCGGTTAATTTTCTAGGAATCTATTTGGAATGCCACCACAATGTTGTTTTTTTTTTTTTTCCGAGAATTTCCCTCGCATTGCAGCCTCCTTCTCTTGGAACTAAAATATTCTATACTGCATCATTATCTGGCAGTTTTTTCCCCTCTTCTTCTTCTTCTTCTTCCTCTTCTTCTTCTTCTTCTTCTTCTTCTTCTTCTTCTTCTTCTTCTTCTTCTTCTTTTCTTCTTCTCTGTAATATTCTTCTATTTTTCTTATTCATTTTAACTTCTTTGTTCATGAAGTTTTTTTGTTGTTGTTATTGTAGTCTAGTTATTATTTTGTTATTATTATTATTATTGTTGTTGTTATTGCTGTTGTTGTTGTTGTTGTTCAGCTTTCACCAGTTTGAATTATGTATGTTATGTGTGTGTGTGTGTGTGTATATATATATATATATATATATATATATATATATATATATATATATATATATATATATATTTTTTTTTTCTCAGTCTCCTTTACTAGGTGTGTGGGCTCTCTCTTTCTCTCTCTCTCTCTCTCTCTCTCTCTCTCTCTCTCTCTCTCTCTCTCTCTCTCTCTCTCTCTCTCTCTCTGTGTGTGTGTGTGTGTGTGTGTGTGTGTGTGTGTGTGTGTGTGTGTGAGAGTGTCTGTGTCTGGGTAATATCAATACCATTCTTGACAACTGAGTGTGAAGACTGGAGTGGGTTTTTCTCGTGTATTAAACTTTTTATATTTTATCTTATTTTTTTTATCCTTTTCTATTTATTTATATATTTTATTTTATTTTCTAACTTTTTTGTCTTCATGTGAGTGAAGTGAATAGAAAAAAAACTTTATATTACAATAGATTTATAAAGTTTGCACATTTCAATACACGTTATGAGAATCAGAGAGAGAGAGAGAGAGAGAGGTTAAAATATACTAGTGTGTGTGTGTGTGTGTGTGTGTGTGTGTGTGTGTGTGTGTGTGTTACAATTATCAAAAGAGTACGGTTATATTCACAGTACATCATTATATTCCACGAGCAAATAACTTGAATAATTAGACAGCAAAATAAACTTCTGCCCTTGTAAAAAGAAGAAAAATAATAATAACAAAAGATAGTTTGTATAATAAATAAGTAGCAGTGTCAGGCTCGTGTGTAAATGATATAAGTGTGAAGCAAATGACTCGAGCTAGCATTTTATCACGGCCATTTGAGGAGTAATGATATATGCCACACGTAGATGACTTGAACTTAACTGATTTGACCTATTATTTAACATGTAACAGAGAGAGAGAGAGAGAGAGAGAGAGAGAGAGAGAGAGAGAGAGAGAATGATTCTTTGCTAATGGGCTGAGAATCCTTTTAATAATTTATCTCGCTGTGGTTTGTGGTGAGAATAACTGTTTTGCTTGCTAATAGATCGATGGGGTGAAAGTTCCCATCATTTTTAGTGGTGTAATATGCGGTGGAAATAATCAGCTAGAATTACGAAATGGAGTCTGCAATTGTCTTTCCCCGTGTTGTGAAAATAAACTGCTGTCCTTACAAAATTTAATATCCCGGATGTTTTCAGTTATTTCTCCATTTGCTGTGAAAATAATATGTTTAGCTTACAAAATTCTTCTTGCTGTGAAAATAATGTACTCTGCTGACAAAATCGAATGTCGTGGTAGTATTTAATTTTTTCTCCTCTTCCTGTGAAAATAATACACACTGCCTGCAAAACTGAATGGCCTGGAAGCCTTCAAGTTTTAGTTCTTTCCTTCTCGTGCGGTGAAAATTATAAATAATCTCCTTGCTAAAGAGAATCAATGAGCTGTAATTTCCCAGTGTTGCTGTAACGTGCCGTGAAAATAAACTAGCAACACTTACAATTTTTGAAAACTTTACGGAAGATCATAACATAGCAAGGAGAGACTTTCATTTAGTGTTCTATTTATCTTACTTTTACTTTTTTTTTACGTGACAAGCCACAAAGCGAAATTAATTACCAAAACAGCATAGACAAAAAAACAGCGTCAGATAATATTATGACCAAAATTGATGAAACGTGCAGAGAAAA